>NC_088927.1:11972500-12240000 GCF_038396675.1 Hydra vulgaris
GGTTTTGTTTTTGCCCTAAATTTTTATTTTATAGTAAGATATATAAAAATTGCTTTTGGGGGATTTGTAAATGAATATTTAGACTAAATGATAAGCAATAAATATGATCAATTTTGATTTACTGGTACCTTTAATTCGCATTCCCGCTTGGGTGTTTGCCAATACCCGAATCTCCCCTACGTTATAAATTACATTACGTTTATCTTTAACGTAAACTTATTTACCTTACTTGTATTATATAGTGGGTGTGTAAGAAATGTAATAAATAAAATAATAACTACAAAAAAGTAAGCAATATTTGGGTTCAGCAATTGGTTCTCAAAATTTTAAAGACAATTGAGAAAAGTTGCAAAATGGTTACGTTAAAACACGATTGTAAAGTATCAGAGACGCAATCACAGACCTTTATGGCTTTTACAAAAAATTTCGATCAAAATTTACATATTTTTAAAGAACTTTTCCAAAATTTGAACAATATCTAGCACCCATAGATGAAATGTTTAGCCTTTTATTGTAGCCAATCTTATTCCGAAGCGACACGCCTTTTGAAGATAACATTAGGAAACTTTTTACATTAACTCACACCTCTTATATCCCCATTAACTCATATTTCCATTTTAGGAAATATGAGTTAATGGGGATATAAGAGGTTCGAGTTAATGTAAAAAGTTTTACCCCCATTAACTCATATTTCCATTAGCGGAAAGGCCGCTTTTTTTTAGGTAAGAGTTACGTATTTCAATTCCATGACTAGCAAAAACCTGAATACCGCAGCTATAATTAAAAAATAAAAATATGAAAAAAAAGGAAAAATGGTAAATGAGCTAGTGAAGTTTAACATGGCAGTATGATACCTTTATTATTGGGTAAAAACGGAGGAATGGTTGCGGAATGTAACAAACTTATTAGCTTTTTTAAGTTGTCTTTTATATATATATATATATATATATATGTATATATATATATATATATATATATATATATATATATATATATATATATATATATATATATATATATATATATATATATATAAAATGTAGAGTTGCTCAATTTTTATTTTAAAATATATAATTGTAAAAATCTATCAAAGGGGTTTTTAATGATAATATTATCAATTCAAAAGTTTCAGTCCGCGTACCTATAATAATAATTTATAACTTATCAAATAAATATGTCGGCAAACAATTTTAAAATAAAAAGTTCTTTAATTTTTTACGGCGTATTTTCAAAACAGTTTGTTTTTCTAATTTCAAGTTTGCTTTCAATATTGGTCCGTTCCAACTTAAAAAACGAGATTATTAAGTGCAAGTTCAGTTCTAGTTCGCTGCTAGATTTACACTTTAGTCAAACTTTAAATAAAATCTAACTTGAAAGTTCAAGTTTGCTATTCGTATTTAAAAATGATTTTTGCTTTCTTAATTTGCTTTTAACGTCGATCATGAAAACCGGTTAATTAGTAAATTAACTAGGTTGTTTTTTTAAATTATTATTATTAATAGCCAATATATTTCAGCATAATTACATTTTATTTAGCAAAATATTAGATTTACTAAATAATAATTAACTTTTCAGAATGTTTTATTAGCGAGTTCTTTAATTGCAGAACCTAAAGCATTCCGTCAAAGTTCTACGTAGTTGTCTATGTAGTTGTCTACGTAGTCTAGTATTATCTACGATGATACGCTTTTTATGACCTTGAACTAATAGAATGAACGTCTGCTCGTTCATTCTACTGGTTTAAAAGCATTTTGGTTTCATTTGACGTGTTTTTACTCAACAAAGGCGATAGTAACTTATGATAATAAAAAACGTGTGGATTTAGGAAAACGGATTGCTTTAGGTTTAAAACGTATAATTTAAAATTCGCTTTCAATACTTTGAAAACAAGTGATCCCGTTAAAGAAAACAAATTTTTAAAAACTAGTGATTCCGTTATAGAAAAGTAAAACCTAAAAAAGTAAAATTGCACAATACGACAGTAAACGACAGTATCCGAGCAGTTTGTATCAGCATTTTGCGTTTGTTGGCACAATACACGGATTTATAGTCTCAGTTCCTTTCCGCAAATCATCTCAAAATTGTTTAGAAAAGTAAGCATTTCTAGAATTTGAGAAAATTTGAGAAAAAATTTGAGAAGCAGAATATGTAAAAGAGATATTACTTTGATATAAAATCTTTGATATAAAATTTTTTTTCCGCTAAATATCTTTCCTCGCCAAATTTATCACTAACTTAATTTGAAATATTTATCTTACTAATCGATTTTGTGATAATTTATGGAACGGAATTGAGACTATAAACCTGCGTAATGCATTTAACGCCTTGGCAAGTTTAACTTGTCAACTAAAGTTTTTCAAAATTATCAAAAATTCTATATATAATTTTTTTTTTTTAAACATCTTTGCTTCCAACAAGGCTGCAAGCAACCAGTAATTAGAGTTGGAAGTTACTGAAAGAGAAAAGATGAAGATTGTAGAGCAAGATAACGATTGATAGGCGACTTAAAGGATTCGAAATTATATGAATCAGGAAAGCATGATGAAGGAAGCGAATTCCAAAGAAACAATGTTCAAGGAAAAAACTTGATGAATAAGAGTTTTTGGAGCACTTAGGAACAGTCACAAAAAAAGGATAAGACTTAATTGAATGACGAGTAACACAAGAATGAATAGCTAGCTCTTTAGAGCAATGCCCATTATAGTATTTGTAGAAAAGGGAAAGAGAAGCAACATTACGACGGCGTGATAATGGTTGGAGGTTTGCTGCAGGAGCAGGTCCAACTATGTTTACAATTATGTAAATAATTACAACTTTGTTTTACCACCTTGTCTAAAATAGAAAGGGCATCACTAGAAGATATAGTGATGCCCTTTGATATGGCAACAGTATTCCATACAAATCAGATTTGAGATTTATAGAGAAAGAGAATAGAATCCGAAGTAAGAGAGTGACAATTTAATTTTTAATTTAAAAACTTTATTTTTTGTTGATGGTTACAATAGTTTTAACAAGAATAAACTAATTAAAATCAACACATTTAACAATTATAGACAATCACACTCACATGAAAATCGTTAAAAACAATAAATAATAAATAAATCAAAAAAAAAAAATCAAATTCAAATTACAACCGTTTCATTACAGAAAAATGAGTAAATATTGTATTATAATGTCAGGATAAATAAAAATAGTAATTAAAAACGACAGATTTTACAATAACAATTTTTTGCATACCAATTTTTAATATGTTTTTTGAACACCTCAGAACTTTTAGAGGACATGGTCTTGTTATCTAGAGTGTTCCATAACGAGATGACTCTAAATATAGTTCAACATGTATCCTTATATTTGGAGCCATTTGAAGGTAGAATCATTTTTTTGCTACAACGAAGTTTAAAAGGAAGGTTTTTTGAATTGAATAAATCCTTCATAAATTGTGGATTTAGAAAATTAACTGATTTAAAAACTTCTATCATAAGAAAGCGCAAATATCTTAAGTGGATCCTCGGACTATTATCAAAACTTAACAATTCATCAAGAGATAAGTTAAACGTTTTATGGACAATACAAAGAGCTTTTTTATGAATTTTATTTATAAGGTTGTCATAGTATTTAGAACAAAACATCCATATTAGGGGACAATAAGAAAAATTTGACATTATGAAGGCGTTAAGCAACAATGTAGCTTTATTACGGGATAAAAAACTTCTTATGGGTGAAAGAGCAAAACATTTACCATTAGCTTTACTGCATAAGTATTTAATGTGTTCTCCAAAATTTAGATTCTTATCAATTGTAACACCAAGTAGTTTCACTATATCAGAGGCAAAAACAGTTATATTACCTATTTTTAGGTATTGATTTTTTGTGTTTTTTAAACCAACTAAAAGTAATTAGAATTTATCAGGGTTGGCAGCCATCGAGTTAAACTTAAACCAGGCAATGGTATTAGTTGCTTCTTTTTGCAATTAAAAAATAACCTTTTCTAAGCTGTAATCACAGGCATACAGCGTATTATCATCTGCAAAGTTGCACAATTCAGTATCTTTAATAAAGAAGAATATATCATTTATAAAGATATTAAAGAGGATGGGGCCAAGAATGGAACCTTGAGGCACTCGCGACAAAATATCAATCCAATTAGAAACAGAAGGTCCTATCCTTACCCTTTGTTTACGACCACTAATATACGAGATAAGAAATTTAAGACTTTATTTAGAGAAACCATACGCCTCTAATTTAGCAATAAGTAGGTCATGCGGAATGAAATCATACGCTTTAGATAGATCCATTTATAATGTTCCAACAATACCTCCATTGTTAATGCATTCATGCTACTTATTAAGTAAAAAAATAAGTGTATGTTGAGTACTATAACCTCTACGAAAACCACACAAAAGTTTGTCAAATTTTGGCTCCATAAATAACAAAAGCTGTTCATGAAACGATCATTTCAAAAACTTTGGAGAGAGCGGGTAGGATACTTATAGGGCAATAGTTAGCCTTATCTGTTGGGTCATTTTTTTTAAGACAAGGTAAAACATGCGCCAGTTTTAGAAATGACGGGAATCTTCCATCTAAGATGCTATTATTGATACAATCTGTAAGACTATCCCTAAAGTATATTAAGTAAGATTTTAACATAAAAGTTGGTATTTCACCACTTGTTTTTACTTTTTTCTTTCATAGACCCTATCATTTTTGTAATATCATCAGGTATAATACAATGAAACTTGAAATTATGTGCATTCATTTTGAATTTATTTTTAATGTTTCTTATACTAGGATGGTCGACATACTTTTTTATAGCTGACTCAACTGGGTCTGAAGTGCAAAGAGAAAAAGACCATTTAATATGGTCGGCCATACTTGATGGTAATGTAACATTTATGAAGTATTTATTAAAAATATTAGTCAACAAAGAACTGTCTGAGATAATGTTGCCATTTTCAGTCAAAGTGATACGCTCGTTAGAATTTGTAGATTTGTCCGAAAAGAAAGGCTTAGTTAGCTTCCAGAGAGATGTGTTTAAAGTCGAAAGTGTATTGATTTGCTCAAAGTATTACTTATTTTTTCGGTTAAGCTTAACCACCAAATTCCTTTGTTTTTTGTACGTTAGAGCTAAAAAATCTGATTTATCAACTAAAAATTTTTTTATATAATGAAGAGCGGAGCATAATTGCTTTTCGTAAGTCTTTAGTTATAAAAGGTTTATTGTTACCTCTTAGGATTTTTAATTTAAGAGGGGCATGAATATTAAGCAAATTGCTGAATATCTCATTAAAAGTACTAATATCATAACAAGATTTAAGTTGAAACGGAGTATTTTTGCAAAAATCTCACTTGAGAAATTTTTGAACGATCTATATATAAGTTTTTTAGGTGGTAACTTACAAAAAATGGATCTTAGCATGGTGTATATTAAATGGTGATGATCACTCACACCCGTACCAAAGGTATTTGAGTGTTGGAAGCTCAGCTTTCTGTTAGTAAGGATAAGGTCTATATAGGAAGGGTTATTGACCGATTTAAGACAAGCTCGATAATGAGATGAAACCTCAGACGATGCTAATTTTGCAACAGATTTGATATATGGTTTCCAAGAAAGATTGGAAGAAAGAGTTAATCCTAGAAGATTAAGAGTGAATGACTCATCGAGTACATTACCAATCATAAACATAGAAAGATCTAAACTATTGTTTAAACGATTGGCAGAAAAAAATTGAGTTTTATCTGAATTTAAATTCAACAGCCACTGTAAGCTCCATGCTGTAGCATAAGTGAGATCCTTTTCAAGCTCAAATGCGCCTTCCAAGCAGGGCCGGATTAAGCTTTTTTAGTGCCCAAGGCACAAACCTACATCGGTGCCCCCTTCTGCCCGGGGCCCCTAATTTTTCGCTGACTGTGACCGCTGATATATTCAATATTATGCAAAGAAAATAGTTGTTAACAAATATGTTTGTAGTTTGTACTACTATCACTCATATAAAACCTACAATAAAGTATTTCTGTATTAAAATTAATAGTTAATAAATTTTGAAGTAATAATAGACAAACTGTATTTTTTATTAGATGAAAAAATCAAAAACATATTGTCATTTAGATTTTAAAGTTTTTTTTTCTAGAAATACATCTACCAAAGTCTTTGAGTATATCGTCAAAGTTAGTTTTGCGCTACATATCTGCCTCAATCATAAGCAGAGATAAGGAATCGAGCCTTTCTTGTTTTATTGTTGATCTATTTGGATTTTTTATACGTTTCAACTGAGAAAAAGAACGCTCAGTTGAACAGTTAGTAACCATTAATGTTGCAAATATGCGGAAGGCATTTCAACATTTGGAAAGGCACACTCAATATTGTCTCTAACTATTACTTGGTATAATTCTCCATGATTGAACGTGATGTTTTCCGATTTTGATGCAGCTGGAAACTTGTGTCGAATATATGAATAAAACTGTTGTAGTTTAGTATATAAATTATTGTTCAGATCTTTAGGATAAGCATTTATTAGTTCTTCACAACACTGAGATGTTTGTGATAATGATTCATCGACCAAACAAGAAAAGCGAACTGCTACATCATTATATACTTGTCTACTCATTTCTGTCTCAAGTTTGTCAACAATGGCGTAGAATGCAGATATAAGAAATTTGTCTTTGGCATTCAAAGATACTTCAGGGGCATCACCATCATTGAGCACTGTCTTTCGTTCACGATTACGGGTCAAAGTTGACTGATAATCTACACCTGGTGTCATTATTTTTGCAGCTTCTTCAAATCTTTCAAATTCATTCCTAGATTTATGCAAGTGATCTGCTAGTGAAGAATACAAATCAGCACACGTTTTTAAGTTCACATGCTAACACATGTTTATCATCTGCATCTTTATCATCATCTTCAGCAGATTGAAGAAGGTTACACTTACAACAAATTTCATTATGAAGCTCTATTGCAGTGTCTGGATTTGCAGAACAGCCTATACAGACTTATCAAGAGGGCCGATAGTCTCAATAAAATCCTTTTTTGCCTGTTGCTGATCTAAAACTAAATAACTTGTTAATTTTCTGCTCGTAGCTTTCACAACAGAAATTGTGTGCTATTTTTCATTAGCTTGTTTTCTCTTTTGTGCACCACTTAACTGAACACGTTTCATTTTGGGATCTGAAATTGAAAAAAGTATGCGAAAAGATGTAAATAAAAATGATTAAATGATATAAAAAAAAAATGAAATTTACATAAAAATTAAAAAATTATGCAAAATAAGGCTAAACAACAACAAACTTTAGGTGTAAGCTCCTATAAATAATTCCATAATATCAGAATCAATAAAAATGATAAAAAAATGATAAAACAGCTTTAATAATAGTTTCACGTTGTTAATAAAAAAAAATCCTCAAGTGAAGTCGTTTAAGCGCAAAAAAAAAAGTCATTAAAGCGCGAAGTTTAAAAAAAAGCTAAATACAAAAAAACCGGCTCATTCATAGCTTAATTTTTAGGCATTTAAGATTTTACCAAACTTGAATGTGAATTTTTATTATAATGTATTTCTTCATTTTCATAGCACTTGTTCAATTTTCAGTTGTTTCTGGACTTTAATTTGTTTAAAAAAAATATTTCTTGAGGACTTGTGGTGCCCCCAAAGGCTTGGTGCCCAAAGCAAATGCCTTATTTGCCTAATGGTTAATCCAGGCCTGCCTGCAAGTAATCAAAGAGTGTTAGCTTCTTATCACGACAAGAATAAATGGTATATCATCAGCAAACAATGCCACTTTAGATGTGAGAATATCAAGAAGATTATTAAGATAAATTAAAAAATGTATAGGGCCAAAGATAGAACCTTGAGGAACCTCTGAAGTTACAGAATAAAAGGGAGAGTGCTGTCCATTGAGGACAACTTTTATACTACGATTGGAAAGGAAGGATTCAATAATCTGAAAATTTTTACCTGATACACCGTAAGAAGAAAGCTTATGGAGAAGACCAGCATGCCAAACTTTATCAAAAGCTTTAGAAATGTCAAGAGCGATAACCTTAACCTCTCCACTTCTATCTAACACACAATAAAACCAATCAGTTATTACTGCTAGCAAAGCAGCTGTGGAACGAGAAGATCGAAATCCATATTGATGATGAGAAAGTAAGTTATTAGATTCAAGATGAGAGATAAAGTGTTTGTTAATTAAAGATTCAAAAACCTTGCTTATGATAGGAATAAGCCTAATGGGACGGTAATTAGACGAATCAGATCGCTCTCCAGAATTTTTAATAATAGTGATAACAGATACCGATTACAAGCATCCCGGAAAACAAGACTCTGATAAGCACTTGTTGAATAGTTTTGAAAGTATAGACGACAGCTCCGGAGAACACTTCTGCAAAACTATAACAGGTATGTTGCCCGGGCCACAAGCTGTAGAAGAGACAAAGCAGGAAATCACTTTAGATACAGAAGCTGTAGTGATACGAACGTCAACCAATGAATCAACCTGTTTGACGGTTATATCAGGTTGAAAGCAACTAGTGGAATCAAGAGATGAAATCAAGAATATATCGATTAAAAGTTCTTAGCAAAAAATTCAGCTTTGTCATTAGGTCACGTGACAAAGTCTGAATCATACAAGAGAGGTGGAATTGCAGATTTGCCCTCATTATTGATACTATTAAAGATTCTCCAGAAGTCACAAGAAACTAATTTTTGTGATGAAATACGAGATTTTATGACCTAAAAAAAGCGGGCTTTGGCGTTACAAAAAACTTTTTACAATGGTTTCTAGCAGTAATGAACAGGCGTTTTCTGGAGAATTGTTTGGCTGATAGATATGGAAGTAACGGTTTCAATTGGAAATTGCAGCAGCACGATGTGAGGAAAACCATGGAGAAGAGTGAGGCTTGACCTGGAATTGTTAATTAAGAATAAAAGATTCCATGCCAGCCTGAATCCAGGAAGTTATGTTAGAAGCACATTTGTCAACAGGAAGACGAAAGATTTCTACCCAAGGGCAATCACGAAGAAAATCACGTTAGCTTTAAGGTAGTTGTAAAAGGTACAATGAAAAAGGGATTCAGATGATGAATAAGAATGAGATAATAGTTTTAGAGAGAACAAACTGTGATCAGAAGCACGTAAGGTTGAATGTGAAGAAACTGAACTCTGACTAAGATCAGAAACAAGACATAAGTCGAGTAAAAAAAGGTAAATGTTTCGGGTTGTCTGAAAAGCGAATTGGAAAGTTAACTATTTGAGTTAGGGATTGAGAAAGCCAAAAGTTGTGGGCTCTAATGCCTGCAGAGTCACTGGCACTAAAACCAAGCCATTCAGTGTGATTAGCATTAAAGTCACCGACAACTACAATATTAGCTGATGGATAAAGAGAGAGAGCTTGGTCAATGTAATCAGAAATAACATCAAAAAGAGTGCAGTCTTGAAATGAAGGAGAACAATATAGAACAAAGAGAAAGGCGATAGAGTAAAGTGATGCTAAACGAAAGCACATAAAAGAATAGTCTGTGGATTCAAACCTAGTTTCACGACAAATGGGTGAACTCTTACGAATGTAAATGTCCAGGCCAAGCATGTGACTATTGGAGTCTTTACGAATTAAAGGAAGATAACCATCAACACTAAGATCACAAAATGAGACAGCTAAACTCAAATTACTCTCACAAAGAGCAAGTAGGTCTGGTGAACTTTGTAAGAGATAAGACTCAACAGAAGAAAAGTTACTTCGAAGACCACGAATATTAGTGAATGATAGATTTAGAGAACTTGGTGATGACAACGGTTTTTTGTGTTTTATAGTTTTTGGTACTTTATTCATTTTTAAATTTGTTAAAGAACTTGACTTAAAGCATAGATAGTACTCAATGCACTGTTTGATATCTTAAGCAATTTCCTCATTACTATTAATAAACCCTAAGCCGTAACAAAGGGCTTTAAATGTGGCCTTGGCAATGCACAACAAAAGTACAAACAGGGACACCATTCATGCGCAACATGGGACTGTTAATACTTTGATATTTTTTAGCTGTTGATGGAATCAGCCTCTCTGAGAGCTACTACAGAGTTTGGAAAACCTGACTACCAGCCGGGCTCAGAACCATAAAACTGAGTTTTAGAGCTGTACCCTCATTAGGAAATAATAGAATGAGTTGCCTAGTCATAAAAACAGAGACACAAGCAAAACCAATGCATTGAGTCAAGAAGATCCAGCATTCAACATCTTAAACTGGAAACAATGTATTATAAATACATCTGCGCCAGCCTAATAGATGAAGAAGGGGTGCGAAGCTGGTAAATAGATAGAATCTGTTTACCCCTTAAGTCTTTGCCTAGGAGGTCTTCTACAAGATAGTAGCCGGATGCATTTAACATCTGCCCAAGATGAGTATTTTTATCGAGACACCATCTCTAGCCTTTACTCAACCAAGAGCCCAAAGGAAGGGGGTGTTTTTAGTCTGAGTTGGCATTTCCGAGCCTTTGCCTAAAAAGGCGTATCCTACAAGGCAGCATGACATGAAGCAGATTGTACCGGGTTACATGTTACCAGTAGCAGGATAGCCTGACCTGACATATAAATGTATATTTTTATCACAATAAAATAATATATAATAGAATATATAATAAATATAGAATATTTAAATAATAAATTATATATAATATATAGATATATTATGTATATAAATATAGTACATATAAATATATAATATATAAATAATATATAAATATAGTATGTAAATGATGTATAAATAATATATAAATATAGAATATATAATAAAATATATAATAGAATAATATGTAATAATAATAAATATTATTTATATATATATATTTATCACAATAGAATATCTGAAACACAAATATGAAGTTAATTTTTTGTTAAAATGAAATCTGTATTTTTAATTACGTTTTTTTAAAAAAAATTTATGGTTTAATCTATTAATCTTTTACTTACTAATTTTGCACCATTTAAAGTGTTTATTATTCTATTTTCGACTGTTGCCGTTAAATAGCCTGTCTTTGTCTTTTTTTCTTTCACAATATTTTTATTCTATTATTAGCTTGGTATTAATCCTACTATCATATTTTCGTTTGAATGGCGCTACCTTTTTTAATGTTATTGTTTAGACTTTGACCAGACTCCTGTTTGAGTAACTTCTTAGACCAGACTCCTGTCTGAGCAACTTCTAAACAACTTGAAGGTTATTCCTTTTTGTAAATATTTTTTTTAAGGAATTAGGTTAGTAGTTAAAATTAATTGTAAATTATTTATATTTTTTCTATTTTTAAGAGGGGGATTTTCCGGTAAAATCCAAGAAACATGTTTTTGATAAACTTTTAAATAGCTTTATGATAAAAATCGATCTTCTGCATTATACTTATATATTTTCAACTTAGTGATATATTAAATTAATCAAAAACCATGAAAAGTCTAAAGCCTTTGCATAAAAGTTTTTTCTTTTTAATACAATCCGCAAAAGATTAATGGATGAAATCATCTTATTACAATTAGACAGTTTTTTTTAGTTGATACTAATATTATGCAATAAATCGACTTCTGGTTACTGTGTAGTAAGATATATATATACTTATTTTTAAAGTAAAATAAAATTTTCAAAAGAAAATATCTTGTTACTTATCGAACTTAAAAAAAAAAGGAGCAAGGAAGTATTTTTCTTCTTTTTCATTGTAAAACAATCTCGTTATTATTGTAAACAACCTCGTTTATATGTTAATATATGTTAATTGCGAAATCAATATCTTTATCTTAAAAACAATTTATTTCTCCATAAATAATTTAAATCAAATAAAATAACAATTGCATCAAACTATACAAGTAAAAGTAACAGCTTTTTTAATCATGAACTAAACAAAAAAAATATGACATGAGATTAAAACTTCCTAATCGTGACAAAAGAAAAAAACACGCACACGTCTAAACTTAGATAAGAAACGACTAAACAATTAAGAAAAAACATTTTAGAAGAAAAAAACTTTTTAAAACAAGGATTTATATATATAAATCGATAAAAGGAATAAACCAATATAAAATACTTAAAAGAAAATAGTCTATATAGGTTAGGATGAAAAAAGAGAAAAATAATGAAAAAGAATCCTTATCCGATTTATAAAAAATACTATGAACCGTTTATAAGAAATTACAATTACTTTTAAATACCTCATAAGTCTAATCGTTTGCCTACATTTAAAAAAGTAAAAATGTTCAAAATGAAAATATGAAAAAAACAAACAAACAATGAATGAAATAAAATACAAAACAAAAATCTTTACAAATATTAAATAAAAGCAGACGAGACAAAAATTCTTTAAAACATTAAGAAAATTTGTCTAACAAATATATCTGAAATAAAAAATGTACTTTTACTATAAATATATGTGTATAGAAGAGCTAATATAATATAATATATACAACAATATAATACATATGAAGAAATCTCTCTATAAAGTATGTTTAAAACAATTTGAAAACCTGAGAAAATATGTTGTACATATGAATATAAAAATGATTTTGAACTTCTAAAATCTTCAAATAAAATTCAAGGAATAAATTTCCGTATAAAATCTTTAAATTTTACTTTTTCTAATTAAAACAAATTAATTTTTGCGGAAGCGACTAGAACGCGTCCGCTTGCCAATAGGATCAGTTGTAAGAGACACAGTCTTTCTTTTATTAGAACGTTTTCTAGAAGCAGAGACAAAGCACTTGACATTAGTGGGTGGTTTGTCTGAGTTATTTTTAGGAAAAAAAAACAAACTTTCATTGTGTTCACTACTTTTCATGTGGTCTTTAAAAGTACCTTCGCTAAGCCACTTTTTTTCTAAGCGAGTAATTCTACCAGAAGCGTTATTATATATTGGAGTGTAGCTATTGTATTCTACCATAGACTTGTTGAAGATTTTAATATCTGCATCCATAGTCTCATCATCAGAAAACTCCTCTACAAAAGACAATGACTTTGTGCGACCAACACAAAACGTTTCTTCAAATGATTCCGAAAATGCATCACTGTCTTCATCACAATCACCATCATAGTCAATACTCTTGATGCTTAAATTTAGAGTCTCATCCATAGATATAATATCAAATTGAAAAGGATCTTGTGAAATACATGTTAAATTACTGTCTGCAGCTAAAATTCTATGTTTGATTTCAAAAGGCTGAGCAACAACAATTTTAGCAACGCAATCATATTTCTCTGAAGAGTATTCATCTTTAATACTCTTTAAAGGTAGATCACGATCATCTTTTATTGAAGGACATAGAATACTAAAATAATAATAATATAAAAAAGATCTTTTGTTAATAATTATAAAAAATGTCCTGACTTAAAACTTACAGATGTATTAACATATTTTGCAAAAATCATCTTTTCATCACAATAATTCAAGCATAAAATAAAACTAGTAGAACTTGAGTAATGATTCTTATAACATCAGCTTGTGTTTAAGCAAAAAAAAAAAAATTATTAAATTTTAATAACAAAAAACAACAACCTAAAACTACACATAAAACATAAGCATAAGTTTGAACCACAACAAATATTAGAATCAAAATACTAGGACTAATAAGTACCTCTGAGTATTATTTGTTTTTAAATGATGAAATTTAAAAACTTTGTTTAATTTTATAATATCTGGAAATAAATTTAAAAATTTAATCAAAGCTCATACCATTTATAGTAAAGAAGAGAAGCACAGTTAGCAACATCTTTTACAACAAAGCCAGTATACTCTTCAAAACAATTTAACCATGGACATTCTAAACCAATTCAGTTAGCAGAAAAAATTATTATTCAAACAAGTTTAGAATCTTAGAATTTTAAAGATAACTAAGAACTGAGAATATTAGAACATAATACCATTATTTAAGATGATTCCTGCAAGAAAAATACACGAAGCTGCTAACATAGATGGTTTAAAACTAAAAAAATAAACAAATAACAATAATAATAAAACAGTGTTAAAGTATATAAAATTTAAAATTTTTTTTGTCAACTAACCTTCCAAAACAAGTAAACAACATAGAAAGATCGTGCAAATAATGTGATAGATGTTTTGTTTGAAGGCTAACCTGAAAAAAAAAAAAAAAAGTTAAATATAAAAAATGCTGCTTTAAATAAATAAAAAAAAATCAAAACAGTAGTTGTTGTAAAAAATGAAAAAATATAGCAAAAAAGTCACGTGCACTTGTTTTTTTTTTTTTAAAGTTTAAATTTTATTGAATTTTAAGTATTAAATAAGAAAAAGAAAAAAAGAAAAATCATTTAAAAAGTGTTAGTAAAAAGGGGCCCATAGTGGGTTTAACATTTACAAACATTAGTACCACCTCTACTATAAACAAAAAAAAAAAAAAAAAAAAGAGTCTTACAACCTTCTATAAATTTATCTCATCATTTAGGTCTTTCTTTTAATACTTTACAAAAATATTGTTTTCTTTTGTTGTCGTTGGTTGTTTTAAACACTTTTAATTCTAAAAGTATTTAAAAGCCAAACTTTTTACTTTAAATATATATATATATAGATATATATGGTGTTTTTAATATTTGCTACTATTTATTAAATGAAATTAAGACAAAGAAGTTGATTAAAATTTTTTTTCTGTATTAGATTTAATATTAGTTGAAATTCTTTGATAATTTATTATACTATATAAAAACAATAACTAAATATACCCTTAAGTAATTGATGAACCTTACTAATTTAATTAATGGCAAAGTTACTAAAAAAAAAAAAATTGTAACATGTATTTCCAGAAAACTATTTAGATACCCAGAAAAAATAAAATTTTGAAGAAATATCCAGAACCGTGGAAATATCATGAAAAAGATAATCCATGTATATATGCAAAAGAAACAGATACATATAAAGCAAATGTTTACAGAGATGCAAAAATTTTATATTAAGAAAATTACATTTTAAAAAGAATTATAAATAAACTTTGTAATTATTGAAACAAAATAAATAAGTACACTTGAATATTTTATTTAAACTGTTTATGAAATGATTAAAATGAAATTTCAAAACATGCATAAAACATTTTCCTTTTTAAAATTGATTAGTTTTTTTTATTTCATTAGATTGTTGCAAAATTTTTCCTCTAATTTCACCCAAATAGGAATAGAAATTTTTTTCATTATAGTAAAAATTTTTTGTTCATACAATATAAATATATAATAATCTTAAACAGTCCAAAGTATTTTAAGTTGAGTTGAATTTTAAAAGAGTTTTTTTTTTTAAAATTTGAGATTCAGACTCTTAAATAACATTTGAATTCCAGTTTTTAAGAAATGAGAAATAAAATGTTTCCATTTTCCGTATATCTAAAATATTTTCCGTATATCTAAAATAAAGCAATTTCAAAAATAACACAAAGAATAACTTAAGATTGAAAAATATAGCTACTAATGAAATTATTAAAAGTACATCTTAGAAGCAGAAATACAATTGCTAAACATCATTAATCAAAAGTACATCTTAGAAGCAGAAACACAATTGCTAAACATCATTAATCAAAAGTACATCTTAGAAGCAAAAATACAATTGCTTAATATTATTAATAAAAAGTACATCTTAGAAGCAGAAATACAATTGCTAAACATCATTAATCAAAAGTACATCTTAGAAGCAGAAACACAATTGCTAAACATCATTAATCAAAAGTACATCTTAGAAGCAAAAATACAATTGCTTAATATTATTAATAAAAAGTACATCTTAGAAGCAGAAATACAATTGCTAAACATCATTAATCAAAAATAACACTTACTTCTGCAAATGATTGTAATAGGTTCAAATAATCCCAAGATGATGGCATCCAAAGATCACCTTTAAAAGTAGCTATGATTTCACCCATCATTCTTAATAAAAAATTAAATTTGAAAAAGTAACTTAAAATTAATTAAGAAAATATCTAATCAATGTAATTACTTATTAATGAGGTTAGTATATCATAAGTGTTAAGCAGCTTTTTAATTATCAGAAAAATCATTTTCTAACATATAATAAATTTAAATAGTTTTGGATGTTTTTATAATATATAACTACATATACAATAACATGTGATAATTATTCCAAATAACAACAAATAACAACTGGTCAACGATCAATGAACTGTTAGTTATTTAAAAAAAAAACGAAATTCTAAAATCAATTTTGGTTAATCATATTAGATTGACAAGAATTGCAAATTAAGCTAAATATATTTAAAAGATTAGAAGGGCTCCAAAGTTCTAAAACAAGGCAACTCTGAGATTGATGTAAAGTTGCTTTTTTATCTTCTATTCTAACTAGATTAAACCAATTTAAATTAAATTGATTTAATCCAGATAATAACTAATTGCTAAAAACAAATAACAGAAATAAAATATCACAAACCTTACAACATCTTCATATTGGTAAGTTTGATCTGTAAGCCAGGATGATTCTCTAACAGTTAGTATATGTAATTGGGGGCGAGGATCATAATGCGATCTTTAGAAGAAAATTTATAATTAATAATAAAAATATTAAGAAAATAATAATTAATAATAAAAATATTAAGAAAATAATAATTAATAATAAAAACAATAAAGAACAAACAATCACAATAGGGAAAATATATAGTAAAACTAAAAATTAAATCCAAGGTACTTGGCAGCAAGAAGTAAACAAGTGATTCCAAGTAGTTGTAATTTAGTCCGCTCAATAACACGTGTAGTTAAATAGCGATCAACATATTGCACAGCTGCATGAATAACCTGATGACTCATATCTTTCATATACGCAACCTCAGCAAGCCAGTCAACCAAAATGCAACGCATGAGGCTGTTAATTTTAGGTTGAAAGGTTTCTAGTTTATCATATCGTATGCAGATATTTTTTGAAAACAAATTTTCACAAAAGCTAGTTGCTTCTTCTTCTCTAAGACATTGTTTTTGTTTATTAACAATATAAAAATTGGCAAGCATGAACGAAGCTTCTTGGTTCTTCATTTGAACACATTTTTTTAAATCTCGAAACCATTGAAGCTTTCTGCCAGAATCACAATCAGATGTATTTTGCACTAAGAGTTCTTGAAAGGCTCCATGTGAGCAACCATCTAAAGATGACATATGAAAGTTCTTAGAAGCATCTTTTGAATGAATATCTGATTCTAAAGCCAGAACACGACCAATATTATAGCAAATGGCACCATTTGTCGAGAGTGAAGTCATTTCAAGCATTTGGCTTTGAATTGCTTGCTTCAAACAAACTGATCGGTTTGACCAAGGAGGACGAATCAACATCCAGGTGATTGGTTTTTTAGGAGCAATGCATGTGTCAAGCTGACAAAAATAAGCTGCTGCTAGATTTGCATTGTGTTTAACTAATTTTTCATTTTTTTCTGAACCACCTGTAACAAAATTTTATAAGTTATAAAATAAATATAATAAATATTAAAATTTTTACTTTTAATCATTAATATATTTTTCTGACAGAAAGATCACACAAAAAATTAACTAACCTGAACAAATTATTTTATTAATAAAATGTTATAGACAGTTTGCAAATTAAGAATAAACAAAATAATGTAATGGTTTTAATATTTAGGTGATATTTAAAATTCCTTTAATTAAAACTTAAAGTAGCAAAATCATCATCATAAAAGACTTTTACTGTAAAAGTCTCTTATGATGAAAAACCTTACCACACAAAGATACCTGTTGCTCTCTCTATATGTACAACAATATAAATTAAAAAACAAATCTCTCAGGAGAGTTTCCCTGTAGCCAAAATGTGTCAAAATTCTATTTGTTATTATATCAAAAATGTTTATTAAAGGGAAAAAACAAACATACTTATTAGATTATAGTGATATAGATGTGACAAACCAAGCTTCACCAAACACTCGATGTTACTACATGATGCTCCCCTGTATAATTCAAAAATACTGATTTAAAAAATAAAATTTTAAACAATAAAATTGTTTAAACTTTTGTTTAAACAATTTTATTGCACTTTAAATTTAAAAGTATACTATTCTAAATATAATTATGAAAATAAATTAAATATTAAAACCTAATATATATATAAAAAAAAATAGCAATAGCAATATTATATATTAACTAAATACTAATTTGTTAGTCACTTGGTTCCTCTTAAAAAAAACTATTTTTATTTGAGTATGTGTCTGACTAACATTAATTCTATCTGTTATTATTGTTTCATTATGTTTCTGCAACAATAAAACTACTAGTTTTATTACTATTATTGTTAATTTATATCTTTGTTTTATTTTATATCTTTGTTTTAGCTTCTAAATTCATTATTACCACAACAATAATGAAGATTCTGTAGTTATAGCTTTATTACTATTGTTACAATTATTCTTTTATTTGTTATGATTATAGATTAATTGAATGTGTGTGTGTGTGTGTGTGTGTGTGTGTGTGTGTGTGTGTGTGTGTGTGTGTGTGTGTGTGTGTGTGTGTGTGTGTGTGTGTATAAATATTTAATATAATTATTCATATATTTATTGAGGGTTTTTTGCTGAATAAAAAATAAATGCTAAATTTCTAGGATATATCATTTACTTTGGTTTTGATCAAGTCTTGAACATGTTGATATAAAATGTATGCATTTACCTATGAAATAAACTTTCTTCCTGAGCTGATGTAGGCCATAGACCTTGATAACTTACTTGTGACCAAATAGTAGAATTGCCATCAATGAGTTCTTTAAATCTTCTATTTATCTAAAAAAAAAATTTATGTATTAAGTTTTGATGAAATAAAATTAAAAACAATTACTATTTCAGTATTTTTTCTTTATAAAAAAAAAATAAAAAAATATGGATTCTTTTAAGATTTAAAAACAAGCAGTTTCAGCAGTAATTAATAATAAACTTTTTCGATATATTGAAAATGTAGTTTTTAGAGCAAAAAGACTACCATTTTTAAACATTACATTTAACGTATGCTTGAACATGTTTTAAAATGACAAATTTGCTAATTAATTTACATGACAAATACAAAACAGATTAAAACTATTTTTTTTTTAAAGATTAATATCAATCATTGCAGATAAATTAACATTTTTAGTCTAGCTAAGCTATATAATTAGGTTCCTATATAAGATTGCTTTATTGAATTTTTTTATTTAACATGTGCTTACTTATGACATGATTATTACTAATTACTGATTACAAAGTTACTTTTTACAGATCACACAGTTACTTTTTACAGATTTACACCACACAGATGTAGTGGCGCAGCGCTTGCCTTGCAAGCTAAAAGTACATTCCCCTGGTAGTACTGCACATAACTTTTTTAATAGTTAAAATAATTTTAAATAAAAATCACTTACACATCTAAGCATGATTAAATCTTTTGCATTAAAATAAGTGAGAATTAGTGTAACAACTTCATGAGGAAGTTCGTCAAAAGACTTTGCTTGCATAAACAAACTTCGAATAGCAGATGAGCGCAAAACATTTGTTGTCCTTTTTATATCTTGCAATTGCAAGAAATGCACTTTTTTTGGTAGAGAAGTTCGCCTTCTTGTAATCATTCTCGGTGCTGAAGCATATCGATAACTTTTATTGCGTAAACAACTCTGAGCTATAAATATGAAATATAAATTAAAAACACCACAAACTTTGACTAATTTTTTTTGTTTTGACACTATGAACAATTAATCAAACTAACCTATCATTATTTTTATTTAATATTATTTTCGCTTCCTAATTTTTATTTAATATTATATCTTCATAATTTAAAGACTTAAAGTTCAAGCTTTTTTTTGTATTCATTTAAGAAAAAAATAAAAAAAAACTAAAGATTAATTTGAAAATTTGAAAAAAACCTAAAACTAAAGATTAAATAGGTAAACTCAGTTAACATTGCTAATTGGAGAACAGGAACTTTTTTTTTTTTAATTTATTTTATTTGAAACTCTTTTCAAACCCTAAATTCTGAAACATGAATCTTGTTAAACAATGTCACTGCATGGAGAAAAAAGTTTAGTGCTGCACTTCCAAAGGCATAGGTTAGAATAAAATGCAAAATCTAATAAAATGCCAGTCAGCCCCCAAACTGGCATTTTATAGTATTTTGTATTTTTTTCATTCTCCAAAAAACCAAAGGCTTGCGTTATTTTTTAGTTTGAATATTCATTTTGAACACTGAAATAGTTTAAAAATTAGTTTTTAAGTATTATTTATTAAAAGATTTGTTTTTATTCTTTTATTTAGTATACCACTTTATCAATAGTGTTTTTCAAGTTCTTCAATTATTCAAATAATTTCAGTAATTGTTCCTCAATTACTTCATGCTAATTTAAAAGTAAAATATTTTTTTAAGTAGATATGCTTTTGAGATGTAGTCAACTACCTACAACCCTGTAGCCTACTACTACATTATTATACCCTGTTGTCTGCTGCTACTACAACCCTGTAGTCTACTACAACATTATTATACTGAATTGTCTAAAATTGTGTACATTTTACCTTTATTTTTATTATTTTAAAAATTGATAAACGGTTTTTCATACTTTTTTTGATGGTATTGATTTTACATTTTTTGAAAAAGTTTTTACAGAATATTATTTAGTACTTTTTTAGTAAATTTGCTTGAATATCAAACAACCTTGATTAGAAAAAAAAAAGAAGATCATAACTTCTTTCTTATCCTTTAGAGCGACACTACTATATATCTCATTATCTCTGTTCTTTCCAAATGCTGGACATAAACCTTTATTAGCCATGTTGCACTGCCTTACATCATAACGCTCTAAATATGGTGTATAACCTTCCTCCTTAAACGACTCATCTCTTGATTTTACAAGTGGAGGTAATTCTACCACAACACTTTACCTTTCCACCTTTTTTTTTTTTAATTTTAATTACCAAAAGTACACTTTTTACACTCAAAAGTAGCAATATTAGGAGATTTTGTATTCCACTGCATCTTCAATAGGGTTCTACTATTGCTTACAAACTGTACAAAAAGTAGATTTTGCTATAACTTGTTTCCTATACACTTCACATGGCCTCTTTTCAGTGTTTTTACTTGGTTATTTTTGATTTAACAATTCACAACTTTTGTGTTTTTCATTTTTATGTAAAGCTGTTTCTTCCATTTCATGAAAACTGAAATCATTAACTTTTCTGTCTCTGCAATTGAATATAAATCATCTGCAAAAACAGCTACTTCAAAAACAATCCAAGAAAAGCAATGCACACCAGACTTTACTTTAAAAGTACTTTACTATCACTCTCTTTATCTTTCACCAGCCATTTAACTGTTACCAGCCATTCTTCAACACCTTAATACCTTAAATCAAACTCACTACCTCTTTAAGTACTCTAAGAAAAACTTTTTAAGGTCCACAAATACCATCCACAGATCGTTTTTCTTTATTAAAAATCTCTTTTGAACAATAAAATGCATGTTTGTTAAAATTGTACTTTTATATTGCATTGCAAAGATCTAACACCCACATCTCTTGAAACATTCAACATCTCAACCAATCCACCAGAAGGATCTACAGTAATGTCTGAATCCTCTGAATAGCTAATTACACTTCACTGCAGGTTATCAACTCTGTTGGTCCACTAAATTTAACTGCTACAGTTTTCCATCTCCAAGGTGAGTTGCCTTTATCATAATTAAAAAGCCTAATTTGCACAAAAACTTTTTTTTTAATAGGATCAGTTTGACCTTATAATCAAAATTTATTCCTAAAATTGTTTTTTTTTTAAGTCAAAATTTTGTCAATGCTAAATGGGCATTAGTTTTATTACAGTTATTATAGTTTTATTACTGAGTAAAACTGCTAGCCTTATAAAAATTCATGCAGTATATTCAAACTCATGCTAATTTATGCAAGTCTATGCACATTTTCTACTAAGATAATTTAACTTAAAATATATTTTTTTAATATAAAATTTCATATTGGGGTGAAGCATAAACTTAACAGGTTACTTGTTGATTATTTAGTAAATTATTGTTTCAGAAAAAAACAAGATTGATTTGAAGTTTGTAGTTAATGTTTTTATAATTAATAACATTTTATACTATTTATTCATGCATTTATATTTACTATCATAATTTAGTGACATTTCAAAAAACTTATTTCAATCAAATTAAACTTAAATCAAATGATCATCAACAAATATTTATTTCAGATGAACCAAAAACCAGTTTAATTTTATTGAATAGAGATTATCAATTAACTTTGTGATAACTGTTATAAAACTCTGAATTCAATTCTTGTTCTGCCAGGAAAGCAATAAAAAATATCTTATAAATGACTAGCCTACAACTAGTACCTAGTAGTACTAGATTAATAAAAATAAAAATAAAAACAATTTACTAAAAATTCTTACTTCTGGAATAAAAACACAAACAACGTCTTCCTTATTTTATTTTGCATTATACTCATTTTATTGCATTTTCATTTTTGCTAATTATATATTAAGCTTTTTTATTGAATTTAGTACAGATTGGTTAGAGCATTGTAATTAAAAAAAAATCTTACTTTTGACCATATTGCAAATCTCTTAAAGTACTGTAAATTAACCAGAATATAAGACAAACATAAAACTAATAATGCTATTTTAAAACGTGCAATGTAAAAAAATTGCGTAGAAAAGGTATATAGAAAGTGCCTTGCTTTGTGCTAAAGCTTTCAGTAGCGGTACAATGGACTAAAGGAGAACATTCTAAAGTTTTTCAATGGACCAAGAAAAGGGAACCTCCTTTTTTAAAACATTATTTTTGATTGGCAGATTTTTAACGAACAAAATTTTAATTGGTCATTTTTGAAAGATAACGGAAAATGTCTTTGTTTTTTCCGTTGTAATTTACTTAATTGTTAGTATATTTCTATTGTATCCTATTTGTATATTTTTGTATATTTCTATCAACCTAAATGAAATGTAAACATAAATAAAAACACGAATTAAACAACCATACATTGAAAAATAATAAACAAAAAAAATTATTTATAATAAGTTTTAACACAAAATAAATTAATATGCATAATGCTGTTATCGTTAATTGGCTAAAAATATCATTTTGAGCGCTCTTTTTTAAATTTAAATAAATTACCACGCAAGATAGAATACAATTTAATTTTAATATATTTAAAAATATATTATAAAACTATTATTTAGGTTTAAAAGATTTATTTTAAATTCTTTTATTTTTGTGAGAAGTTATGACTTATATTTTGTTGTAATTAGTAGAAATAAATTTCTTTAGGTTGATCGAGTAATAACTATCTTAAAAATTGACTAACCTTAATAATTCGGTGGGAATTATATTAAGGGCTGCTGAAGACTTTCGCGACGCCCGGGGCATACCAGCAGTTAGATGCCCCTATAAGCATACATATTTATAAATTAAAAGCACCTACAAGTTTAATGACTGTGTTTTTATTTCTAATACCGCTATTTTACATCCATATTTTCATTCCATATTTTTAACATTTTAAGTATATTTAGTTAAGAAAGCCTAAAGTGTTTCCAGCAATGAATTAAGATGCTAAATACCGTAAAGTTTTCGCAAACTCAATTTTAGTTTGATTTTGTTGAATAAATGACAAAAACGCAACATTGAAGATATTCACTTCAAGCTTATGTTTAGGCAAATTACGGAAAAAACTGTTATTCCAGATTCATCGCAATTTCGTTATCATCATTCGTTTTACCAAAAACTCTGTTTCATAGCTAAGACAAGTCATCCGATCATCATGGGTCAATATTTTGGTAGAAGCTAAAGCGGCTTTCGAGCAGCAGTATTTTCCCTAGGTCGTTTTGCTATTAGTTTTAAAGCAGCAATCTGAACTGAACGTCTGGTTTCCAAAAATTTTGTATTGGATGATCTTCTATCTAGCGGGACAGCAGCTGAAAACAAAAATATCTTAGATTTTTATTTATTTATTATAATAAACAATGAAACCTTTTTCATTAAAAATTTAATATTGATAAAGTAAAGCAACACCAAGCTTTCATATGCTGACGATTGACATTATTGCAGACAAAGTTACATCATAAACATACTTTCTAAAAGAGTTTACTGTAGGCTCATGAGTTACATCTTGCACTTGTTTATTCCTACGGTTTGCAAAAAAGTGCTGACGTTCTGGATAATCCTTGATTAGTTGGGGTTTTAAATGAGCCATTTTTTCATTAATTATATGTTGAGTTTGATAAAAAAGGCTGTAGTTTTAGAGTATAAAATTCAACCTAATGTAAATGATAAGTAATTTTGTATTCCAGTATAAGGTCACTACGTTATACAAGTTTATTCAAGCCTAGAATTTTTAATTTTTGATGGTAAATAAAATGTTTAAAATGTATGCATAGTAAATACACTTATTTTCTGAATAAAAATTGTTCATATAGCTATTGTGTGTGAACAATTGTTCATATAGCTATTGTGTGTGAACAATTGTACATATTTTGCTATTGTGTGTGAACAAATGTTCATATAGCTATTGTGTGTGAACAATTGTTCATATTTTGCTATTGTGTGTGAACAATTGTTCATATAGCTATTGTGTGTGAACAATTGTTCATATAGCTATTGTGTGTGAACAATTGTTCATATAGCTATTGTGTGTGAACAATTGTTCATATAGCTATTGTGTGTGAACATTTGTTCATATAGCTATTGTGTGTGAACAATTGTTCATATAGCTATTGTGTGTGAACAATTGTTCATATAGCTATTGCGTGTGAACAATTTAGCTGATTTTTTATTTTGAACAATTAAATAGTATAGGTATTCATTTTGAACGCACATTCAAAATAATGACTTTTTGTCAAAAGCATATTCTGTGTATTGGCACCTTTTCTGAAATTGAGAAAATAAGCTTTTGCGTTTTTATTAAAAAAAATTTTTAAAGCACTTTTAAAGCAAATAAAAACAACGACATTATAATCTAAAAAAATGCTTTTAATGCCCTTTCAACCTTGCATTTTTTTAACAAAAGTTTTCAATTGTTCATAAATTACGGCTAAAAGTAGGTATTAAAAAATAAATGCATAAAAATAGGGTTGGAGGAGTAACCTAAAATATGGTTGGGGTATAATTGCATTTACTTCGTTACAATACTTTGTTACTTTTTTCAGCACTTTAATAGAAACGAGTTACATTTACAATGCAGTAATTTTTCTTTTTGTTACTTTTCAGTCTTACTTTTTTACTTTGAAAGGAGTTACTTTAAGAAAAAGTAAAAAAATACTTAAGTTTAATTGGTTTGAATAAACTGAAAATGAAAAATAATGAACCAAAACTTGTACGGCTTGACATTAGATTCCAGCCATGCAACTAAACGCAAGGCTGCATATTGAACATACAAGCATCCTAAATACCCAACCCAAATACACAAAGCATTAAGCAAAATGACTGTGTGTTTTGAAAACGAAAAGCGTTTTTGACAAAACTTATTCCAGCTTTTTCACTATGCGCATGCCTGTGAAACATATAAACAGGCTGATAACAGATAAAGAAACCAATGTAATGAATGGCGTTTGAAATAAGTTTGATTTGCCACAGTTTTGATGAGCTGAAGTATTTATTTATTGCAAAGTATGTCTCTGTTATGAAGCTTCTCACTCAAGCGTTAAAAATCCTATAGTGTGAAACAAGGGTCTACTTAGAATACCTGCTGCCAGCTACAATAACTTTGAAAAAGAAATTGCAGTTTCTTCTTTACAAAAGCTCAATTCCTTGGTGCAAGCTAATGGTGTTAAACATAGATGCTGCTCTAGATAGCAGATTCAGTCGGTTCATCTTAATGCAAAATTAATAGCAGCAGCAATTGAATGATGAATAATGATGCAATCTAATTAAAAACAATTGCTTGAATGTGCTTTGTATAAAATAATAAACGAAAAGAAATTATGGGATAAAGAATTAGAAAATGTAAAATCTCAAGTAAGAAATATTTGTTCAGTTTTACATTCAACTTTAATGGTATCTTTCAATTAGTGTAATCACCCAGTGGGCACAGTACGTTTTTAAAACGTTCTTTGGACGTTTTTATTAGGTTTAAACCATATAAAAACGTCTAAAAAACGTTTTAAAACGTTTTAAATACGTACCGTGCCCACTAGGCAACATTAATATTAAAAAGAAAGAACATCCAATCATTATTTATAACCAGCATTTATAAAAAAAACGGATGTATTTGCCCAATTTGATTGTATTTCGCAATTTCTAAACATTCAACTAAAAAACAACGATTCAAAACTTTAAATGATTTATAACCTCTGGCAAAAAATAACGTATACAAATATGTGTATTTGTATACGTTACTTTTTGATACGAATTTAGACACGTTTTCATTTGTTGAAGAGTTAAAGCAAATTAAAGTAAATTTTAAATTTATTAATTCATATGATGTTTAAAATTTATTAACAAACATACTATTTAAGGAAACTATCAACACAGCAACTGATTTATTCTATAAGATAAAACTTTCTTAAAACTCGGTTTAAGGAATTACTACTGACTTCAACTCCGGTTCCCATTTTCGATTTGACGGAAAATAATACGATCAAACAGATGGTGTTGCAACGGATTCTCCTATAGCGTCTTTCTTTTCATCGGATTTCATGAGTTAACATGGGTTAATATATGTTCCTGTTCCGAACCGTTTTTTTATAAACGGTATTTGGATGACATAATTGCTAATTATGACATAAAGATGACATAATCTTTTTTTCTGAATATGAAGCCCAAGAATTTTTTAATAATCTTAATAAACAACATAAAAGTTTAAAATTTACGATGGAAAAAGACAAAAAAAAACAGATTGCCTAACTAGATGTATTAATTAAAAAATCCAGTTCCTTTTTGACATCAGTTTACCATAAAAAACTTATAAAATTTGTTACAAAATTTTTTTAGTTTTGTTCAGTCTTGCTACGAATTTAGTCTTATATGTTGCTCGATTGATCGAATATAAAATTAATAATATATCGCTGGGATTTGATAAAGACATAAAAAATCTTTCTCTTGTTTTAAAAACAATCAATTTCCACATAAAATTATTGACTGTTATTATTGAAAAAGGTAGCATATTGACAAGGAAATGAAGCCATCTAATTCGATCTTCCCAGCAAATATTCTATAGCGGAATTTCAGTGGACCTATAAAGGCATTTTATACGGTTCACTATAGTTTTGCTTATCGGTTACTTAGTGGAATATTAATGGCAGCTAGAGTTTCCAAAGTACTGGAAAATTATATTACCGGTTTTAGATATTCAAAATAGTTCAATTTGTTAATAATCAAATATTTCCTATTTATTTTACTTTTCAGTATTTTAAATACTTAAATAGTAATTAGTAATTACTGCCTAAATATTTTAAACGTTTGATTTGTCGCTCGAACATGCTTGACTGTCGCAAGTATGTGACTTTTTGTAGAAAACATCGGTCAAATGAATACCGTAATTGTGACACAGTTGACTCTCTACAGGAATTATCCATCCATATTTGTTTGTTGTACAGTCATTTTCGGAACTTCTACAACAGATGTTTCATCCAATTTCTTATTTTTTAGTATTATCCTATGAATAGTTCTCATGTGGGTAATCAGTCCAGTTACTACTCACATATGTATTTATAGTATGTGCAGCAATAGTATGTTAAACAAAATTTTTTTTTTAGTACTAGTTTTGATAATATAAAGTACTAAAAAAATATTTATTTTGAAGAAAGGCACACTAAGGCGGTACACATCAAATAACTGTAATGTTTTTCGTTGTTGGTATTAGAAAGAAAATAATATTGCTATGTGTACATCATTTCTTAATGTAAGTTGATTATAATTAAATATATAATCCTTATAATGCTGAACAGTTTGTTATTTTTCATATATAAACTATTCTTAAGTTTAGCGCTACGACTGTTATATACATTCAACCAAAAACTTCTTCATACAGAAATAATGTCCTAGGGAATTGTAATGTTGCAATCGTTAATACTTATTCACTAAGTATTAAACGAATTTTCAAAGGATAATTAGAGTGTTGGATTGCATTATTACAACACCAAATAGTAACTAATTAATAAAAAAGTTTAACAAACCTATGGTTTGCAAACAGCATAACAAAATAACTTCTATTTTTCATATACAAAATTCAAAAACATACAGTAGGGTAGAGCAAGACTAGTTGAGCATAGGGGCAAGTTCGGCAATTAAAATATCTCAAAAACTACGCATAACTTAAAAACATCTAATGGGTTAGTTAGGGAATTAGAATGTTAACATAATGCGCAATAAGGTTGAGCAGCTCCACAAACTTTAGGCATTATCTTTTTAGAAAAATCAAAATGTATACTTTTTCCTTAACAAATTTTTAGCAGGTTAAATTATCTTTCAAATAGTGACATAAACATGTGGGAAAGTTATTGGCAGGCCATTTATAGCGGCTATCAATAATGGTCCACTAACAACCCGATAAGCAAAACTTCAATGATCCACTCAAAATGCCTATATAGATGCTTATTCTATCAAAATTAGTTGTTTTAATGAATTTTTCTGAAGTCGTAAAACATAGCTTTAATTCCGTTTGAATTTAAAATAATATTTAATAAAATTAAAGTTCTGAAAAAGTCATATATTTTTTTTAAAGTTTGAATAATTTTTTAAAACTTTCTTTGTATTGTTTGATTCATTTTATTATATTCTATTATGTATTTATTATATTATTATGTATTTTTATTATGATGTTGTTTCATTATTTTCATTCTCATTTAATATTTTTTATCATCAAGAGAAAAACATGTCATCAACTACGAATAAGCGATAAAGGCCCGCAACTTCAGCAATAGAAATGGCTGTAAGGGAAGTGAATGCTGGCAACCATTCCATCAATAAAACAGCGTTGTTGTTTGGAATATCAAGAGCCTATTTAGCAAAAGTGATTAAAAAGGTTGGGAATAATGAGGATCAGTATGTGCATTGCCCAATATAGGTAACAGGCGCATTTTTTCTAAACATTAAGAGGATTTATTAGTTTCGTATCTTAAAATTGCATCTAAAATGTGTCACGGTTTGACAAAAAAACAAACAAGGGAACTAGCTTTTCAGTATGCAGAGGCGAATAATATTTGTCCTGAAAGATGGAAGGGTGATAAAATAGCATCTGTGGAATGGCTTCGTGGCTTTATGATGAGGCAGAGATTTGTCAGTCTGGAAACCTGAAAGCACATCTTTGTCCAGAGCAACATGTTTCAACAAAACAATTGTTAACACATTCTTTGAAAAGCTAACCAGCATTTACAAAAAGTATAGATTTCCATCACACATGATTTTGAACACGGATGAAACAGGATGCAGTACCGTTTCAGCTCCTTCAAAGATTATAGCTGCAAAGGGATCAAAACAAATTGGACAGGTTACATCAGCAGAACGAGGTACACTCGTGACTACTCTTTTTTTGTTAATGCTGGAGGCGGTACAATAGCTCTTGTGTTCTTTTTTCCTCGAGTAAATTATAAGGATCACATGTTGAATAATAAGCCTTGGGTTTATCACATTTTTCAGGATGGATGACTGAAAATAATTTTGTGAAAGCAATGGAACATTTTGTAAACCATGTAAAACCAAGTGATAAAAATCCTGCTTTATTAATATTAGATAATCATACCTCACATGTTAATCTTCGTGTGATAGAATTTGCTAGACAACATTTTTTAAAAATTCAAACTTTTCCACCACATTGCAGCCATAGGTTACAGCCTTTAGAGGTTACAGTTTATGGCCCATTTAAAACAAGATATAGAATAGCTATGAATGGTAGGATGCTATCAAATCCTAAAAAAAACAGTGTGCATTTATCAGGTTGCGCGTTGGCTAGAGATGCTTTTTTATCCGCTTTCAGCATGATAAATATTACAAATGGATTTATCAAGACTGGCATTTACCCTTTAAATTCCAAAAACTTTTCTGACGATGATTTTCTTACATCTTACGTAACTGATAGACCTGAGCCAGTTCTTTTAGGTGATGCTACTCCACAAAACTTGATATCCTCAACACAACTCAGCACTGTCCATATTGATACTTCAGATGCTCCTGGAAACTCAAATATTAAACCCACAAAAACAGATAGTTTGGGTAAAACAATAACATTGTCAGAATTTTTAATACAGCCATCAATATTACAGCAACAAGTTGTTATTCCTGAAATTGTAAGGTCTTATTTAAAATCAGGACCTAAAAAGAATTTAAAATCTAAGGATCGTAAAGTGGCCTAAAATAATAAAATTGAAGAGAAAGAAACAAAAAAAAACCTAAAGAAAGTGTTATTAAGAAGTTTAAAACAAAAAAATATACAAAAAAAAAGTATGATTCCATTGATTCTAGTGGTACCATATCATTGCACAATGATGCAAGCTCCAATGATAAAATAGATTTATCAGAAATAAAAAAACAGAATGTTTGTGAAGAGGGTGATAAAAATCATTGTATTGCATTGTGTTGCATTGTATCGCATCATTGTATTACAATATGGTAAGACTAACGAAGAATGGTACTAGTGCAAGGTATGTGAAGGATGAGCACATGAATCTTGTGGCTTCAAGGTGTCATTAACTTCTGCCAAAAATTTTTCTGATGTTTTTGTAATTTTTGATTTAGTAGTTTTTGATTTTGAATAATTTGTAAAACTATTATTAAAGCTGTTTTATCATTTGTTTTATCATTTATTATCATAGAGTTATAAAACTTTAAGAACAATCTGGTTTTTAGAAGTCTATTTAACAGTTTAAGATTTTTAAAAGACTTAATGGTGTTCAATAAAAAGTTACGGCTGATAGTCGTTCAAAAAAAGTTATGGCTTATTCATGGCACATATATATATATATATATATATATATATATATATATATATATATATATATATATATATATATATATATATATATTTTTTTTTTTTTTATTTCAAATGTTTTCATCTTCAGATATTGGTCTCAAAATGACAAAAAAAATTATGAAAAATGAAGTAATACCGACTATTGCCAACAAAAAACTGTTACAGTACTTTACCAAATCAAAGAAAAGAAAAGAAAAGTTATTTTCCTGAGACTAAAAAAATCAACTAAGTACTATGACAAACTTAGTTACATTTCAATTCCAATTTTGCAAAAAATGTTTATTGACAAACAAACCAGTCATTTATTCAAAAAAAAAAAGAAAGTTAAGCGTTGCTATGAGCCAGCCAAACTAAATGCTGCAATCTCTTTGACTTCACCATCAAGGCTTAAATTAACAATGCAGCAGCACCGTCTTAAATGTGCACAATCACAATCTAGAATTGAAGCAATGAAAGAAAAGCTTAATAACTCTAGTGTGATGATAGATTTCGAATTATATAATGATTTTTCTCTTAATAATTTCTAATGCAAATCACAGCATAAGTCATTTCATGAATTTGTTTTGGCAAGAACGAAAAAGTTATTTAGTGTTTCCTCATCTGGATTTAGGTATCACCTAAAGATCATAAAATACTGTTTATCCAAAACATCAAAAATCCCCATCTGCATATCAAGAAATAAGAGATAGCAAGATTCTTGTGTTGCCAAGTCTGAAGACACTTTAAGGTTATAAAAATTGTATTACGCCAAAAGCTGGGTTTCAGGAAGGCATTATTGCTGAATTAAGTATGCAAACGAAACAGTGAACAAAATTGAAAGATATATTGTGCTTCTTATTGATGAGATGTCCCTAAAATCTAATCTGGTTTTTGATAAGAATAGTTATCAACTAATTGGGTTTGTTGATTTGGGAGTCCCAGACCTGAACTTTGCTACATTACAAAAATGTCAACTTGCAACTCCTGCCCTTGTTTTCATGGTTCGTGGTATTGCAAGATCTCTTAAGTTTTTACTTGCATATTTTATCATATAGATGAAAGAGTAGACTATACTATTAGTTGTCGATACTCTTATGAAGCTTAAGCCAAAATGTTCATTTCACATCAGACTCATGAAGGCTTAAAGTTTCTGTTAGCAGAGGGCATGTTTTACGTACTTACTAATAGATTTTGTCAAGACCCAATAAAGGAATATTTCAGTGCTCAAAGAAAAATAGGGCGCCATTCAGATAACCCTGATGCTAAACAGTTAGGATATAATGCTAATGCAATACGTATTTAAAGAAGTGTTTTGCTTAATACTGGAAATTCTAGAGGCTTTTATGTAAAAAAAAAGTCTTGGAAAAATGTCTCTGAAGATCTTATACCAAAAAGAAAGAGTAAAAAAATATGACTTACAAACTACTTATATTACAACAACATTTATATTTAAAACTTTATTATTTTTCTTTTAGCTTATATGATTGTTTCATATTTGTATGTAATCCTTTTTTGCATTGTTCTCTTGTTTTTTTTTATTGCTTTGTGCTTATTAACAATGTCTTTGGCAAACGAATGACTTCGAACTTTAAATTATAAACCAAGCATTAAACACAAAGAATTTTTTTGTATATCTTTTTCAATTTTTAACTCACAGCTTTCAAGAATAACCCTTTAATACTCATTTATATCTTGATTATACAATGTTTTTTTTTGTCAATGAATCTATGTCTATGCTTTTCGTTAATTCTGACCGTTCTGTATATTTACAAAATGCTTTTATTGCTATAATTAACATTTACTCAAACTCAATTGATATACCAGTGAGTCCTCCACGATATACCAGTGAATATGATATACCAGTGAGTCCTCCATGGTTAAGAGCATTGATAAGCTTTTGGTCAGCAATATTTTTTGTTTTACACTGGCAGCTTTTTAATATTGTCATTGTTTGTTGTATATCAGTGTTATTGCTTGATCGAAAAAATAGGATTTTTTTTTAATTTGTGGATAACGTAGCCTCCAAGATATTGTAATCCATACTTTTCTTTTTCACATATTGTTTGATTATTTGATGTCTTTTTATAACTGACAATGGCTTCAGCATAATTTTCAAGTTCAGTATCTTTTTCAAAATTTTCCAATAGCATTATAAGGTCACTATTACAAAAATAACCATCGTCTTCTTTCTCTGAAGCTATAGTAATTTTTTGTCACGTGATCACAACTTTCACCTTTGATTAATTTTTTTACGCAAAACACCGAGTTTCCAAACCAGTTAAGTCTATAACCTATGCCGTAACGCCAGTTATATTGGAGAAACCTCCAGACATTTAAAAACTAGAGTTAATTAGCACCTTGGAATTGATAAAAAATTGCATATATATAAAAATCTAACTGCATCCGTTAATTGTAAAAACATGTCTAATTGTAACTCATTTGAGATTTTGAATACCGTTTCAACTTAACATAAATTAAAAGTAAAAGAAGCGCTCTATTAACTTATCTATTTAATTACCATTAACTTATCTATTTAATTAAAATGACAGTTCATTTTATTTTGATTATAGTTATTTACTGAGTCATTTTTATTGGTTTTATTTCGGCCGTTAATACTTCTCTCTAAAGACTTCTATTTTTAATATTTATTCCAGATTTTTATTAAAAATAAATCTTTTAAAAATGTAATAATTGTACTTCGAAACATGTCAAGTGGGCTGTCCATTATTAACATTGACAAAATAGGGGAGGGGGAGGGATCTGAAATTTTTTGACAATTGTTGACAAGGGGAGAGGGTCAAGGCAAGTTGATGTCAACAATGTTTCTTATTTAAATAAATTTACTTAAATAAAGGTTTTACTTTTGAGGATGATATCCCACGGGGGTTTCTTGGAATAAGCATTAAAACATTCGAAACGTCATATACCAGAGTATTGAATCCTTATAAGGGTCAATACTATATCCATTTCCTGACGAGAATCTGGTATAATACTACATAATTTTCTATTTTATTTAACGCTAATATATTTTTATACTCTTTCTTTAAGTAAATATTCGCACACTCCCCTATTATAATTAATGTCTGTTTTTGATGTTTTTTGTGGTACATCTACTATATTGTAGTGCTTTATGTTTAATAAATTAAGCTATTTTGTTATATTGTGTTGATTGGTTTATCACATTGTGATTACCATAACGATGGCAATTATTAACAGTTGTTTTGGTTTTTGTAAAAAAAAAATTTTAAGCAGTAAAGAAATATATACAATTAAAGTAATTTAGATATAAAGTAATCGTAAATTTTGTACTTATCTTATGGGTTCTTATAGTTTTAATTGGGTGTTTAATATTTTTCGTCTGAGGCTGACGAGTTCGTGTTGCTTGGTGGTACACAGATTTATTCTGTTTATCGCTGTCTATGAATATAAACTAAATGTAAAACAAATATTTTTGCTATAAAGCTGCATATTTTTATAATACAAATTTACTAAAACGATCGATTAAACGGTTAAGCTGTAATTATATCTGACATTTAGATTTATTTTATTTATTTATAAAACGAATATTTCCGTTCGAAGGCATTACTTAAAAGAATTAGACATAAATATAAAACAAACATTTCCCAAATTATAATCAAAAATAAAAAAGCAATAAAACAATAATTTTAAAACAAATATTTCCATTTAAAGAGTATTAATTAAGATGAGGATAAGTTATATAATAGGCATTCCCTTAAGACCAATTGTCTCTGGTTGTGAATTAAATACGAGGATAAGTTTGCATAAATTTAAATTATATATAATAATAAAGGGTATATTAAAATATAACCTAAGTATAAAACGAAAAATTCTACAAAAATGGTTTACAGGTTTAGAAAACAAATTACTCCACTAAAACGGCATAGATCGTAAATTGAATAGCTCCATTTATACGGTATAAATTATAATTAATTATAAACTAAATATTAACAAATGTTTTCCCTGAAGGATATACATTATGATTTAATATAAACTGAGAGAGTTTTACTACCATATGAAAAAAAAAAAAATAATAATATAAACAAATTATAATTTCTTAACAAAGTATTGATTGAATATTTTCAATAAAGCAGTATAAACGAAATTTAGATATAAACTATATATAAATTGAATATCTGCACTAAAATGATATACATTTCATATAGCGATATAAATATAAGTGACTAGAATGTCCCCCTCTTCACTGAATGCTTCTATACTGGGTACCTGTCTAACTTTTTTGATCAACTAACACTAACTCCAATAAAATTATAGCTTCTTTCTCACTCACGTTTTTACAGCTGTATGTGTTCCTTAAAGTAACTGGGTTCTTTTGGGGTTCAGATACGAATTTAAAACTAAGATAAAGATAAAACTAAGATAAAGATAAAAAAAAATAAAACTAAGATAAAAAAATAAAACTAATAAGATATTTAGTAAAACTAGTAAAGATAATTATGTTCCTATTTAAAAGTTTCATACAATAATCTAATTATTGTGCTTTAAAAAGACCCGACACATACAGAACTAAATAAATACACACGAGATGTTTACTCGTAACACTATTATTTTTATAAAATTGTTGTTAGTTAGTCTGCTGGGCAAACAAAAAAGATTTATGCGAAAAATAAAGATTAATTAGTCAATTAGAAAAATAGTCTACTTGAAATAAAGATGTTGCAAGCTCTTTAAAAACTGAACATTTTGTAATTTATAACTTGGCTTCTTCGTCTCAAAAGATTGTCAGTCCCTGGTTTATGCAATTTCTTAAATACATTTTTGTTACACTAGACTCTATTAGAAATAATTGGCTTTCACTGTGAAATTAGAATAGGTCTAAAGTTAAAGTAAGAAGGATTGGTACATTGTGAGATCACAAGTAAAAAAGATTGGCACAAACGCAGTCGTGGCGCAATGGTTAGAGTTCTGGCTCAGAAACTAGAGGTCCGAGTTCGACGCCGGCTCTAGCCCATCAAGCGACATTGGTAAGGAAGGAGACGTAAACTAGTTCAATGCACTTCCGCGGTGCTCTGTGATAAGACCGTAAGGACTTCTGGGAGAATGTTAATGTCTGTTAGTGTCTAATCATTGGCTAGCTATTTTTGGCAAATGCCACTAGAGTTTCCACGGTTTTTAATGTTGGTATTGAGCAAAAAAAGTTCACTTGCTTGACAAATGGGAGGGAGAGGTAAAAATTGAAAAAAAACTGACGATGCTTTGCAAAAAATTGCGATGCTCATAGCCCGGGAACAAAAAAGTCTTAAAATTTTGGCCACACCTGCCCCAAACGTGAGAGCAACAATTTGATAAAATACTTAATGAACTATTCTTTGATAAATTTATATCAATCGATAAATATTAAATTTCATACAATAATTTAGGCGTTCAAAAGTTATGACTATATAAAGTTTGAACCCCCCTCAATTTGAGGGCTTTTTTGTTTCCAGGTTCCAATCATTGCAATTTTTTGCAAAGCATCCATATTTGACATCAGTAAATATATGAATGTTTGGAGTTTGTTCCATTTCTGGAGGTTAGCTATCTCAAACATCAAAAAATGTTTGAGATAGCTAACTTCCAGAAATAATATATCAGTGGATCCGCCACTGATATATTATTTTTGTTTAAAAAATAATTCATAGAAACATTTATTTTTGACTTTATTTAAAGGTATGATTTGTGTGTAACATGAGCATGCTCAATTTACCCAGTGTTTTTTATTGAAGTTACCAATTTTAAAGTCCTAGCATTGCAGTAGTTTTAATTTCTTTTATGAATAAAAACAAAACATAGTCAAATTTTTAATATTTTAACAAAAACTAAATATCTTTCTGTAATTTAGACTCAAAAAATTTGTAATTTGTTTAAAGGTTTGAGTTAATAAAATTGAAAAAAAAAAAAAAGCTAAAAAAAATTAAAATTATTTTTTTATTGCGTAAAACAGTTGTTCAATAAAAAGTGATTTAAAGTTTGGTCTTTTAATATTAATAAGTGTTCGTAACGAATCATTATATTCTACAAATTAGTTCTAATTGTCAGTTTGGTACTTTTTTACTTATTTAATGTTATTCTTTTGACCTAGTTTAAAGTGCTCATATTACCTAGTGGTCTGGGTAATGCAAGCACTTTTGCTACTTTTTTAAAACCTCTGTGTTTTTAAGAAAAAATTTTGGGTGCCCCAATATCTAATTAGATCATGAGTAGTGATCCCTAAAATTTGTTTATTAGCAATTTTGGATCGAGCATTATTCTTTTTGAAAATATTCCAATTTTCACATAAGGTGCTCATAATACACCTATCTACCCTATATATGTGTGTGTATATATATATATATATATATATATATATATATATATATATATATATATATATATATATATATATATATATATATATATGTATATATATATATGTATATATACAGATGTGTTTTTATTGATCGAAGAAATTTTTTTTATTTTTTTTATAATACAAATTTAAAAGTAAAAATACAAGTTGCTATTAATTATTAAATATGGCAGTAACCATTAGTGAAATTCGAATAATGTTCAAGGAAATGTTTGCGGAGTACAAAAAAGATATAGTATTACTAATAAAACAACAAGAAGAAAATATTCTTAAACTCATCAGTGCGAACGCAAAAATAACGAGCGATCGACAACAAAAAGCTGAAACAAACATCAATGACAGCATGGAAAAAATTAAACGATTGGAAAAGGATGTATTTGATATAAAGGAAAGTTTAAATTTTCACGAGGAACTTATCGAAAAAAAGGTAAAAAATAATATTGAGTCTATTGAAAAAAAAAGATTTTGTAAAACCGAAGCACATAAAAATGATGAGTATATTGACTTAAAAAAAAAACTTAGGGAAATAGAGGATCGGTCACGAAGAAATAACCTTAGGATTGATGGCATCAAAGAAAATGAAAATGAAACATGGTCTGAAAGTGAAATAAAAGTGATTAAACTTTTTGAGGAGACTCTAGGGGTGAAAAATGTGAGAATTGAACGAGCGCATCGTAGTGGACGCCGAGATGCAAAAACACCACGCACAATTATTATTAAGCTGTTAGACTACAAAGATAAGGTAGAAATTTTAAAAAATTCTTCTGAATTAAAGGGTGAAAATATCTACATAAACGAAGATTTTTGCTTCGAAACGAACCTAATAAGAAAAGATCTTAGAGAAAAAATGAAAATTGAGCGGCAGCTGGGAAAATTTGCATACATATCATATGATAAGCTGATTGTACGCGAGTGGGTGTCTAAGAAAACGAAAGAAATCCCGAAACCGTGTCAGTAAGAGTTTGGTTTATTACTTTTCTTTTAACTATTCCTAACTATTTTATTAACTATTTTTGCGTTTAATTATATATGTGTTACTTTAAAATGGAGGAAAACTTTATAATTGAATTTCTAGATGAAAATGTCGCACTCAGTGACGATGATGACTCTAATAACTTTAATCAAAAAATTGAAAGCCAATACTATACAGTTATTGAATCTTCTCAATATCTTCAAAAAAATAAAAATAGTTTTTCAATTTTAAACATTAATATTCGAAGTTTAAATAAAAATTTTGAAAATCTAAGGTTTTTGTTGGATGAATTAAAACACGATTTTAAAATTATTTGTCTAACGGAAACTTGGTGTAAGCGTGGTGAAACAAATGCCCAATTTGAACTAATTAATTACTCATCAGTTCATCAACCACGTGGTTTTGGTGTTGGTGGGGGTGTATGTATTTTTGTTCACAACTCAATTAGTTATAATTTACGTCACGATCTCTGTGTAAATGAAAAAGATTGTGAGTCGTTATGCATTGAAATAATAAATAAAACCACAAAAAAAAAAAATTATAAATGCCACATATAGACCTCCATCTTCTAGCTTAAAAAAATTTAAAATTCATCTTAAACCATTCTTAACAAATATTAATAAAACCCGAAGTCATGCCTATATATTAATAAAACCCGAAGTCATGCCTACTTAGTTGGGGATTTTAACATAGACCTAATAAACCATGCTTCAAATAATAATGTTAACAATTTTATTAATACTCTTCTTCAATATAATTTAATTCCGTCAATAAACAAGCCAACGAGAGTGACTAACAACTCTTCTACACTTCTTGATAATATAATAACTAATAATCATCTTAATAACAGTCTTTACACAGGCATAATCAAAACTGACTTATCAGATCATTTCCCAACATTTCTAGTTACTAACAATATATTATTTAACAGTATTCTTTCTCAATCCATTATATTTAGGCGACAGATCAATGAAAACTCGGTAAAAAAATTTCATAATCTTTTAAAAGACAACGTTGATTGGAATTTGGTATTGCAGTCACATGACGTAAACAACGCATATGATCTATTTTTAAATCAATTCTGCAAGCTATATGATAAAGCATTTCCTGAAAAAAAAATAACTGTAAAAACCAAAACTGTTTTAACTCCATGGATGTCTAACGGGTTACTAAAATCTTCAAAAAGAAAACAAAAGTTATATGATAAATACTTGAAAAAAAAAACTTATAAAAACGAAATGACATATAAAAATTATAAAAATATATTTGAAAAAATAAAAAGGAACTCAAAAAAGCTTTATTATGCAAAGCTATTAAGCCAAGCCACCGGAAACACTAAAAAAACATGGAGTGTAATTAAAGAAATATTAGGAAAAAATATTTATGCGAGAAACATTCTGCCAAAAAAAATAACAATTGATAAAAACACAATTTATGATAAATCAATTATTGCCGAAAAACTAAACAGCTTCTTTACTAATACTGGTCCGAATTTGGCATTAAAAATTCCTATGAATTCAACACCATTTGAATCTTATTTAAAAAGTTACGATAAAGTCATGGATGAACCTAATTTAAAACTAATTGAATTGCAAACCGCCTTTTTTTGCCTTAAAACTAACAAAAGTGCTGGATTTGATAAAATTAACGTTAATGTTGTAAAATCAGTATATAATATAATAGAACCCTCGTTATTTCACATATTTAATCTTTCACTTTAAACAGGTATCGTCCCTGAAAAGCTAAAAATTGCACGAATCACGCCGATATTTAAGTCCGGAGATGACTCAAATATTTCTAATTATAGGCCAATATCTATTTTACCTTGTTTTTCAAAATTACTTGAGAGAATAATGTACAATAGACTTTTTAATCACTTATCAGAAAACGACATGCTGTATTCAAAACAACTTGTTTCAAAAAAAAAAATTCAACGGAGCATGCAGTGATTGAACTAGTAAATCAAATATCAAGTGCATTCAGTAGTAACTACTTTACTTTAGGAGTTTTCATTGATCTATCAAAAGCTTTCGATACCGTTAATCATAATATACTAATAAAAAAACTTGAACACTATGGTGTAAAAAATAACAATTTACTTTGGTTCAAAAGTTATTTGGCCGATAGAAAACAATTTATAGTTTATGAACAAAAACAAACATTTCCGACTGCCGTAACTTGTGGGGTTCCCCAGGGCTCTATTTTAGGACCACTGTTGTTCCTAGTGTATATTAATGATTTAAATTTAGCAACAGACCCATTAAATTGTATTCTTTTTGCAGATGACTCCAATCTTTTTTACTCCCACAGTGATATTAATACACTATTTGAAACAACAAACGAACAATTATTGAAAGTTAATGAGTGGTTCAAAAGTAATAAACTTTCTCTAAATGTGGATAAAACCAAATTTATTTTGTTCCACAAAGTTAATAAATCAAAAAATATTCCCATCAAATTGCCTAATCTAATAATAAATAACACTAACATTAAAAGAGAAAACTCAGTAAATTTTCAAGGCGTAATTTAAGACGAACATTTACGTTGGAGTTTACATATAAAAAGTATTGAAAATAAAATATCAAAAAATTTAGCAATGATATATAGGGCTAAACCATTTTTAAGCAGTAGTTCTTTGAAAAGTTTATATTTCTCTTTTATTCATTGTTATTTAACTTACTGCAATATTGCATGGGCAAGTACAAACCATACAAAATTAAAAAAATTGTACTGTAAACAAAAACACGCGTGCAGAATAATTTTTGGAGCTAATAGAACACTACCTTGTGAGCCTCTTCTGCGTATACTTGGAGCATTAATTATATATAAAATCAACTTACACCAAGTTTTAATGTTCATGTATAAAACAAATTAAGGATTATCTCCTAAAATATTTCAATCCTATTTTGACAAAATAGTTCATAAATATCCAACAAAATTTTCAAGTAACAACTTTGTTGTCCCAAAATATAATTCAAAACTAACTTCATATTCAGTTCTTTATCGTGGACCCTACTTGTGGAAAATGTTTCCCAAAATTGTAAATACACATAAAACTAGTATAGAGCAGTTTAAAAATGAATCAAAACAATCATTCTTACTTATGGATTTTAATATATCCGATTTTAAATGTTTTTTTTAATTAAAACTCAAATACATAAAATAATTAATACAAAATGTCACTGAGTGTATCAACATTTTTTTTTTTTTTTCATTATGGTATTACCTCTATGACGTTTGCTAATTTATTTACGTTATTTCTATGAAGTTGACTAATTTATTTTTGTTATTTCTATGGTGTATATTAATTTATTTACTTTTTATTTTTAAATCTTACTTTAAATTTTTAATTCTTAAATAAATGATAATATCTTATTTATTTTTTCTTATTCTGAAAAAATGATCTTACTCTTTCCTTAAAGTTTTATTCTTTAAGTTTTTCTTTAAATGATAAGGAATTGTTATCTATTTTACTTTTTTACTTTTATTTATTTTTTATAAATAGTTTGTTAACTATAGATATTTAAATATTACGGTTTTTGTAAATACGTGGGAATAGGGCTCGGTGATAAGGCTAAATTAGTCTTCTTCTTGCCCTGCCAATATTTATTTTTATTTATGTGCTTCGAAACTGCATGTATTATTTAACGGCAAAAAAAAAAATATATATATATATATATATATATGTACGAATAATTTTAAATGTATTCTACAAAATAGAGAGCTCAATTTTCTTAAAAGAACAGAGCAATAATAAATTAGTATACGAATATATTATTGCTCTGTTCTTTTAAGAACATTGAACACTCTATTTTGTAGAATACATCTAAATTTTTCGTATATATATATATATATATATATATATATATATATATATATATATATATATATATATATATATATATACACACGTAATATACTACATCCTCGCTTTCCGAGCCCGTAAAACGGTCCCTTGAAATGGTCGGTTTGGTAAACCAAAAACCGACCATTTCTATACTATACTTAATGCTTGTCCCATACGGGTTTTATATGGGTTCCCATGTATCCAACACGAAACTTACATAGAACCCATGCGGGAAAAGAGTTTTTTTTTACTAAAATTCCAGAAATTGGAAGGTCGGATTAAGGGTCATGGGAATTGGATGCAAAAGTTATTTGAGGCCCCATTCCTAAAAGTATATACTTAAAAATGAGTGCATCAAAACATAAAATTACTTTTTTATTCATAAAGAGATTTTTCTTGCTTTCACATTGGCAAAGTCAATAACGACATCTTCAAAATTTTTTTAAATATAACTAATAATAAAAATAAATCAAAAACTTTGAAAAAAGTCTTTGAAACCTTATAACAAAAAACTTCTTCAAACTCCAATCATAAATAAAAATAAATAAATAATAAATCCAAATAAACAAATAAAGCTCCAGCATATATAAAATTATAGACAAAATAAGAACAGTTATAAGACAAAATAAATATAAAGAAGAAGAAGAGCAATAACGCTTTAAACTAACGTTACTCTTTAAGCTAGAACTACTTTTTAACCTAATGCTACATTTTAAGTTAATACTACTCTTAATCTTTCTTACTATAATGAAATGTCTTCCTAATTACTTTTATTTATGCTATTATTTATACTTTTTATATCCAGAAGTTAATTGCAATAATCGCACAAAAAATCATCAAAGCTGCTTTCCGAAATGTTGATCAAACAGTTCAAGTAATATAACTTATTGCATTTCAAACATTTAATCATTTTGCCTTCAGCAGGCATCCGACAAGAACAGTAAAGTAACAAACCAGTAAATGCTTTATACCTTTCCTCAATTATTTTATTCATAAAATGTTGGTTGCTTTCAGGTCTTGTGTTAAAATCAATTAACAATGATTGAGAAGATTCTCCTGCAACTTCTAATTCTATAGGAAGTATGGGCTTCCTTACTAACATTAACTCAAAGGGGCGGTATTTTGTAGACTCTTGCCTTGATGTATTGTATGCAAAAGTACAAGCATCCAAATGAGTATCCCATGTAATATGGCAATCATTGCAAAATTTTACAAGCATTAACTGGATGGTTTGATTGAACCGCTCATCTAAACCATCATTGCAAAATTTTACAAGCATTAACTGGATGGTTTGATTGAACCGCTCATCTAAACCATTAGCCTAAAACACAAGATGATTAAATCCAAGATTATAAAACTAGAAAGCTCTTAAACACAAACTGAATTCAAATTTTTAAACCTGTGGATGATAGGCTGTGGTAAAATGATATTTCACATTTAACAAAGTCGTTAGTTTCTTGTTTATTTGGTTGTAAAACTCTGTGCCTTGCTCAGAGGTAACAACTTTTGGTATACCCATTTGCATGAACAACTGAAATATTCAAAAAAAATTTATATCTTCAAAAATATTATAAATGCAATCAGATAATATTATTTAAATTTACCTTATACAATTCTATTGCAACACCACTTGCTAATTTTAATTTTAGGGGAAACGCTGCTACCCACTTTGTGCAATAATCAGAGATAGTAAGAATACATTTATTTATACTAAATCAATTCCAATATGAAACCATGGTGACTGTACTTTAATAGGATGAAGCTCTGGACTAGTTTTTTTGAATTTTTGCATATTTGTGTGCTGACACTGTTCGCAGCTTTTAACCTATGTTATGTGTAACTTGCAAATTACAAACTCTAGCATATGGTATATATTAATGTTCTGATGTCACAAGACTTAAGTTTAGAATTATTTAAGAACATACTTTAAAAAAATTTCACATAATACAATATATAATATATGTATATATTATACATTATTGCATTATAAAAAAATAGATACACATTGGTTACAGATATAATAGCAATACTAAAATATGTATCAGGTAGTCATTATACTTATATTCTATAAAAGTGTTATTATTTGTAAAATAGATTAACATTTTGAACAACATAAAGTTTTGAGAACTTGTTTCAAATCTTCTGTCATTCAATTATTAAAACTTTCTTTATATTTTAAAACATAACATGGTATTAGATATATATATATATATATATATATATATATATATATATATATATATATATATATATATATATATATATATATATATATATATATATATATAAATGCCATATTAATATTGATAACAGCGATGTAATATACATACAGCATAAACTACATCTGGGTCAGATCATTATATTTCAACCAATTTCAAGAAAACTTTGTGGGGTACCATCTCTGATTTTCCTGATTTTTACATATCATTATCTAAATGATGTAAATAGGTTAAATGTGCAATTTCAGAGTTCCAAGTGCAACGGTTTAGAAATTATAGCCTTACAAACACTCTCAGGTAGCCCCCCTCGGTTCCTCGAATGGTAAAAATAGACAACTTTAAGGCCTTATAACTTTTTTCTAACTTTCAGCAAGTGGCTCATTTTTTCTAGAACTATTTTCTAGATATTTCTGTCTTAAAATTTGTGATTTTCATTAGCTTGTATCCTGTTAGAAAAAACTACAGCCTAAAATTCTGAAAAATGCTAAATAAAGGCAAAATGAAGTTAACCGTAGTATTTTTCTATTCATCAACAAGTCCTTACATGTTAGTTTTCTAATTAGCTACAATGGTCTACAACAAATTGGCAAAATATAAACAGCTTGTTACATTTTAGAAATCAGTTTTATCTAAAAATATATAGTCCACTTTACTAAAAAGTCCCATTTTCAGCCATTTGGGGATGGCTCGTAAATTTTTCTAACACTTTGTATTGATCTGATATTAACAGCAAATAAGGCCATTAGATCTAACTATATAAAAATGTAAACATCACAAACTTGTCATGTTCACAACAAAAATGGCAGCATTTTTTATTAACCCTATTTTTCAATTATCAGGGCTGAATAGTGTTATTGGAAACCAGTGCCCCTCCAACCTGCTTTCTGGCCCATGTGAGGGATGTAGCCTATCATAAGTCATTTCTTAAAAAAAAAGAGATATGGTTGGTTACTTTCTCCCTGATCTGGACTTTATACCGGATAGGAGCACAACTAAAGGGGTAATAACTATATAGAGCCTGCATTATTTTTAAAAGGTGACACTCAAAAAAAAATTTAGTTAATCATAAAATTGCGATTTAATCTTTATTATGATGATTTTTTTATAGTTGATTGAATTGCTAATAATTCAAGGCAATAGTAGGACAGTGGGTTCATACATTACTGGCAATATGAAGTATAACAAGACTAATCAAGCCATTACAATATTGATTTAATGTTTTGTTTAAATAAGTTTTTTAACAAAGTATGAGTTTCAATTTTATTAGTTAATTTTAACTATTTATCTAAAAATGCAATGATTCTATATAATATACCCTTTTGCAAATGTAAATATATATAAGCATTTATAACTCAAAATAACTTACCTTGATATTTTTCTGCTCAATAAACTTTGCTATTGCAGTTTGTTTCCATTTTTTTCATTACATTATTTGTATGTGTTTTTAATTGTTGGATCTTATGTATGTATGTATGTATGTATGTATGTATGTATGTATGTATACATACATACATACATACATACATTCATGCATGCATGCATGCATGCATGCATACATACATACATACATATATATATATATATATATATATATATATATATATATATATATATATATATATATATATATATATATATATATATATATATATATATATATATATGTAATCAAATCATTATTGAACTTACTTCTCCTATATAACTTCATAGAAAATTATACATAAGAAGGTTCAATAATATTTCATCCTAATTAAATTTATTAGATAAACATGAATACTTGTTCTATTGGTATTGAACTAAAGTTAGATTGTCATAAAAATACATACTGCAGTCAGTCTGAAATTTCAGAAATAGTAAATGAAGATAAATACCTGCTGACCTTAAGAACTGGAATAAGAAATATTCATTTGCATACAATTTGCACTCACCATAGGTTATAATTTATTAATTACTATACCAACATACCATAAATCATGTTGTGACCCGTTCTCAATTCATTCAAAGATTGTTAAAGGAAACCTGACAACTGTCACTCTGGAGCATAATCAACTGGACTCTAATTTAATTCCTGGGAAAAAAATATGTTTTGGTTGTGTAAGAAAAATCAAGAATGTTGAAGAAGTTGACAAGAGACATGATCCAGATTACATATCACCTGATAACTCTGTCACACAAATTGATACTATAAATCCTTGTCTTGTTAAATTTGGTGTGTCTCCTATTAAAAGATCATCCAGCATGAGTATGCTACAAATAGACAATAAAATAAAAAAGAAAGTTAAGTTGGTAAATGAATCATTGAATGCATCTGAACGAGATGAGCTTCAAATTAGTATGCTCAAAAGTTCCTCTTAAGATTTTATTGTAGAACAGCTTAAACAAAAGTTTCGTAATGAGATCAATATTTCACAAAAAATAAAATTGCTCACTTTAGCTCCAGTCCATTGGACTATTCAGGAAACAATAAATGAATTTAAAACAACACAATATATGGTGAAGCAAGCTAGAGCTTTGCGGGATGTTAAAGGAATCCTTGGTGAGAGATCAACAGACATAAGAAATCCTAAAAAATTGACTACTGAAGTTGTAAATCAAATTGTCAACTTTTATGAGGATGATAGTAACAGCAGGTTATTGCCAGGAGCAAAGGATTACATTAGCATAAAGACAGTTGATGGTAGACAGCACATTTAGAAACGACTCATACTATGCAATCTTTCAGAACTTTACCAGAAATGGTTAGAAGAATCAAAATCTAATGGTGTAGTAAAAGTAGGACTGACATCATTTGCTCTTTTAAGGCCACAACATTGTATTGTTGCAGGAAAATCTGGCACGCACACAGTCTGTGTTTGTATTGACCATCAAAATCAAAATCTTATGGTTAAATCATTAAAAAATGAAATAAAGTCAAAAGATCTGATGGCCTTAGCTGTATGTTCAATAGAAAATAAACCATGTATGTTTCATGAGTGTGAGAAGTGTCCTGGAAAAAAGAGAATTGAAAAAAAGTTAAATGAACTGTTAGGGGATTCAGCAAATGAAATAACTTATAAGCAATGGTTGAAGACTGATAGATGCTCCTTGGAAACTATAGTTAAAAGTCCTGATGAGTTTCTAGAAGAGTTAACAGACAAGTTATATAACCTCACAAAACATCATTATGTCAGCAAATCACAGACATTCTTTTTAAACCAGCTCAAAGAAAACATGAAGCCAAATGAATGTATTATGCAAATCGATTTTGCTGAAAATTTTTCATTTATTATACAAGATAAAGTTCAGTCATCCTATTTTTCCAAAAATCAAGCAACTCTCCATCCATTTGTCATATATGTGCAATCTTTAAATGGAAACCAATCACCAGAAAGCAAATGTTATTGTGTTATATCTGACAATCTAATTCACAATACTGAGGCAGTTTTCAGTTATGTTTCCAAAATCATACCAATTCTGAAAGAGGAATATCCACAAGTTCAGAAGATCAATTATTTCACTGATGGTGCAAGCAGCCAGTATAAAAATAGGTTAAATTTTCATATCACAATATTTTTAAAAAATTTTGATAACAATTACCTATTCTAGACAAACTATTTTCAGCCCTTGAAATGATGTTTTTGAAATTGGATACAAAATTGATAATCTTTAACTGAATAGGTTTTTTTCTTATTGTATTTTAGGTTTAATTTGAAAAACCTGTGTTTTCATGAAAAAGACTATGGAAAAGCAGACTGGCATTTTTTTGGGACTGCACATGGAAAAAGTGCATGTGATGGAATAGGTGGTACAGTGAAAAGAGTTATTCATAACCTATCCCTTCAAAGGCCAATTGGCAATCAAATTTTGACACCGAGGGACATGTTCTTAGTTGCTAAAGAAAAAATTTAAAACATCAGGTATATATCATGCTATTGTCAAAGTGTATGTACATTTAGGTTATGATATTTTTTCAAATAATTGATGTCTAGTATCCTATATCATAATAGGCATTTAAACAAAAATAATAAAAATAACGTATGAATGTTTAGTTATAAAAAATCAAATAGTATAGAAAAGGATTCCTTAAAACAAAACCTTACTAAATACATATTTGGAAATAGAATTATGATTTATGTTAACTCTTTTTCAGATTTATCTACATTTCTGAAACCGAAACAGCTGCTATTACACATGAAGTGCTTGCTAAACGATTTGAGAATGTTCCTGCCATCAAAGGTACTCGCTCATACCATTATTTCTCACCTCAATCATGCTGTTTAAAAGCTTATGTAACATCAATGAGCAGTACATTTGACTCTTTTCACATGCTGGAAGATACTTGCATAAATACACAAAAATCGATGAATACTGATATCAATATTAATGATTGGGTATTAGTGAATTATTTTGGTAAATTCTTTCCTGGAAAGATAACTGATCTTAAAGGTGACACAGTTTGTATTAGCTGTTTACAAAAAGCAGGCAATTATTTCAAGTATCCAACAACCACAGATATCCATTGGTATCCAGTTAGTGACATTATTGCCACGTTACATGACCCTGAGCTCAAAAACACTAGAAATGAATTATCATATATAATTGTTTTCAACTACATTATTATGTATTGCCATTATTAAGGGAAAATACAAGAATTTTGTAAAAAAGATAACTATGCTTTTCACATAAACAACAATGCTGGGCTAGAAATGGTTTTTATAGCAATTATATAAAATTTTGTAAAACAAATTACAGATAGTGGGTTACATCCTTCACATGGGCCAGAAAGCAGGTTGGAGGGGCACTGGTTTCCAATAACACTATTCAGCCCTGATAATTGAAAAATAGGGTTAATAAAAAATGCTGCCATTTTTGTTGTGAACATGACAAGTTTGTGATGTTTACATTTTTATATAGTTAGATCTAATGGCTTTATTTGCTGTTAATATCAGATCAATACAAAGTGTTAGAAAAATTTACGAGCCATCCCCAAATGGCTGAAAATGGGACTTTTTAGTAAAGTGGACTATATATTTTTAGATAAAACTGATTTCTAAAATGTAACAAGCTGTTTATATTTTGCCAATTTGTTGTAGACCATTGTAGCTAATTAGAAAACTAACATGTAAGGACTTGTTGATGAATAGAAAAATACTACGGTTAACTTCATTTTGCCTTTATTTAGCATTTTTCAGAATTTTAGGCTGTAGTTTTTTCTAACAGGATACAAGCTAATGAAAATCACAAATTTTAAGACAGAAATATCTAGAAAGAAGTTCTAGAAAAAATGAGCCACTTGCTGAAAGTTAGAAAAAAGTTATAAGGCCTTAAAGTTGTCTATTTTTACCATTCGAGGAACCGAGGGGGGCTACCTGAGAGTGTTTGTAAGGCTATAATTTCTAAACCGTTGCACTTGGAACTCTGAAATTGCACATTTAACCTATTTACATCATTTAGATAATGATATGTAAAAATCAGGAAAATCAGAGATGGTACCCCACAAGCCATTGGTTGAAATATAATGATTTGACCCATCTTTGAAAATTCCTGGCCAGTAAAAACGTTCTGACACCTTGTAAAAAGTTCGTGTTCTACCAAGGTGATCAGCAGTAGTTTCGCTATGACAAAAATTAACAATTTGTTTTCTTTGCTCATTGCTAAAAACCACTTCCAACCATATGTCATTCTTTGTCTTGTGATGCAGTTTATCATCCTCCATCCTAAACCTGTAAAGTATAAATAATTATTTATGTATTATTGGAACTGCTTCCAATAATACATAGTCTATGTATATCTATGTTTATGTTTTGATATGTTTATCTATGTCATAGATAAACTTTTTGCGCTATAATTTTTTTAAATATCCTTGTAAGTATTATTAAATAGGAGCAAATTATATGATAATTATATATTCTATTTGACAAATAGAATATAAAATTATCATATATTTATTTGTCATATCGACTATATTTGTAACTTTCTTAACAGTGTATAAAAGTATATATCGTATTGTAACTATGTTACTAGTAACATAGATACAAAATGATATAATCTATGTATGTTTATAATCTATACCTGTTTGCTCTTCGTCGAATAGCCCGCATTTCATTCGGTGTGCAGTCATAGCGATAAGCAGATGTAAATATATAGTTACTAACATCAGCAAGCATTCTTTCTTCATCATTATTCTGTTCATCCATTTTTAAAATTAATTTTTGAAATGAGGGTACAAAATCAGCCGCAATTCATAAAATTACAATATTCTCTAGGTCGGACAACTTACTCTAAACTAGGACGTTCTACTCCGGAGTAAAATGTCCGATCGGACAGTTTACTTAAACGGACAGTTTTCTCCGTGACAGGTCTACTACTATTAAGTTCGGAACTATCACATAAAGATATCCTCTTAAGGTCTAGCATCAATTTATAAGATAAAGCCTTTATTATAAATACGATAAATGTTTTAAATAAAACAAAACAAATGTAATTGCCACGCAATCAAGCTGATTTATTAAGTGTAAACCTGCCTGTCTGTTTCAGTAAACAAATGGTTGATTGATGGATTTAGTATATGCAATGTTTTATTTATATTATATTTAAGAATGATTTAAAAACTGGCATCTTATATTTTAATGTTAGTTGTACTCACTTTTGCAACCCGCAACTAAAAGTACTTTCAACAGAATGTACTTTTTACGTTTACTTTGCTCTAAATTTTACTTTTACTTTGTTACTTTTACGGTACTTTTACTTTTTATTTAAGTATTTTTTTAAAATGTAATGTCCCCAACCCTGCGTATTCAATTCTAATCAAATCGTAGACATGAAGGTATATTCAGTTTTTTACCCGGATGGCCCAAAATAGAAAGCATGATGTTATGACTACCGGAAAACTAAATGGGAAGCTAATGAATTTTATATGTAATTGTTCCGCTAGTTCTATAATGGAATGAATTTTTGGAATTTCAGGTTTTAAGTATTTTTAGTAAAATAGTTGTTTATACTCTCCATCTTTATTAGATCTCTTTAGTCGTTTAACAAATTATGGATCAAAATTTGATCATAAACTTTATTCAGTCTATTCAATAGATTATTTAGTAAAACACAAGCTTTCTCTGAGTCATTATTTTTAAGCTGTAAAGCTTTAGAAACAAGGTTAACAATTTAAACAAGGTTTACGATTTCAAACAGTAAAGAAAAAAAAGCCTACAAGCACGGTAAACTTGTCTCTAAAATGTTAATTATACTTTTACATTCGTCTCGTTTATTTTTTGTAGTGGAAATAAAATTTAATTGGTGGAAATTGATTGGCTAGGAATAAAAAAGCAACTCATTGCATCTAAAAATTTAGATAAATAGTTTGTAGTTATGTTGAAATAACAGTTCCTGTGATTGTTTTTAAAGCTGTTAGGTACTAGGTACATAATTCGGAAAATTTATTAAATTAAAATTGATCTGATTTTTGCATACATACAATGATTATTTTTGTTATGAAATACAATGATTAACTTTTTGTTATGAAAATTTTAAACATTATTATTATAGTTTGAGGCCTAAAAACGACTCTTCAGACAAGTGATCTAGTCAATACTTGTAGAAATGTTGACCATTAGATCCATTCCTAATTGAGAATGAACCCATATAAGATATAGTGTTACAAGATATGACTTTTTTTTTCTCGGATAAGTATGGCCTAAGAGTTAATGTTAGATTAAAAAATTTTTTTTAATAAATTTTGTTAATACACATTTGGGACCTCTGTAGTCCGGGTCCTTGCATCATTAATACGGCCTTACGGCGCCTTCAAGCACCTTAAATATTGACAACTACCACGTTTTCCCAATTGGAACAAAAACTACGTAATATACAGTCAAAAAATTTGTAAAAATTGTAAAATAAATGTATCCATTCAAAGAAGCATTGCGTTATTTTGCAAATCTTTTGACATAACAACCCAGCAAACATTTTTTTAAGGACCAAATGTTTCTATACGTTCTATTATTGTTTGGCAAATTAAAAATTTTTCATATAAAAACTATTTGTCTCTTTTTCTTGTAAATCTGATAATATTTTGGAAACTTCTTTTAAAATTACACTGAGTATCATTTTGTCACTTGTTAAATCCATTGTCGTTTTGTAGCTTTTCCTTACTACAGTCACCAACAAGTACACAAAATTTTGAATTTTTCGTTATAAATTCTCACCAACGGTTTTTTTTTTTTGTCAACCACCTAACAACAACAGTGGTTGACAAAAATACGATTTGAAATATTTTAAATAATATGAGAAATATTTATGATTGATCTATAACTAAAAGAAATATGAGGCATATTTCTTTAAGTTAACAATCACAAGTATATCTCATATTATTTAAAAGATGAGGGCATATACTTAGGACCGCCGAGTGAAGGAGAGAAAATCAAGACATACGTGAACCGGATGCCTAGATAATAAGAACCCTAGAAAACAAAGAAAGAAAAAAAAAGTTGTAGAAGTGCTACAAAATAATCAAATTTTAACTTTTTTTGCTTTTTCTATATATAGGCCCTGAATTAGAGTTTGCAAGTGTCTATATTAAGGCCCTGAATTAGAGGGTAAATTTTTTTTATTCTTGTAGAAAAAAAAAATTACAAGCCAACTTTAATTATGAGCCAACTTTGTGTAAAAGTAATTTGGGTTTTTAATCTTATATAATGTGAAAAAGTTTCAACTACAAAAAAGTTAAAATATTGTTTTTGTTAACTAGTTATAAAATAAATTTATTTGGTGATGTCAATAGCAATTATATTTGCTTTTACTATATTACCAAATAAAGTTTTAAATAATTTATTACTTTTCTTTGGTTAGTGGGAACCAACTCAAGAAAATCAAATGTCACGCCTTATTTCAAAAAAGGAAACAAAGTCAAGGTTTATAATTATACGCTGATGTATAATTAATTAATAGAGAATAATTATAGATAGAATTATGAAACGCTGTACATAATCTAATTTCAAAGTCTCAACATTAATTTTTACATCGCCAAGACTGTCTTACAAACCTAATTAAATCCCAAATTTTAAGTACTGATAGTTTATCGTGGACACCTGGTTGACAAATTTATCAACGACAAAACAACTAATTGATAAGATTCCTGTTTATAGCTTTAGGGCTAACTTTTATTCTGAATCTATGGTTATGAAAAGGTGCAAGAGAAGATCAACAACGCAGGAAATTGGCTTGTGAAATTCAACGATGAAAAGTGCAAAGTAATGTAAGTTGGTTTTCGCAAAAAATAAAAAGGACGCAATCAAGGTTCTAACATGCCTAAAGTCAAAGTACAAGTAGGACCATCTTTAAAATCAAATAACTTGGAGGAACCTCGCATTTGTATAATAATTTATATAATTATATAAATTTTTAAATTAATACTTTTAACCTGTCTTTTCCTCTAAATATCAACTTCCCAATAAGTACGTTTGGTAAGGATCAGAAGCATAGATTGTTTAACCAATCCTGGTTTGATCGTTTCTTATAGCTACACTAAAACCGAGATAAAGGTGCTCCTTTCTGTTTTACCTACATTGCTGGTTTAAGGAAAAACATGAAGTTGTTGATAAAATCTTAATGCGTTTTTCCTGCAGCTTCTATTGAAACTGGTTAAAAGCACATGAATCTGGGAAAGCGTTTTAAAAGCACGAGTGAGGCCCATAAGGAAGTAACCGAACATTACAGACCTGAAGTATGTAAAAGTACAGTCTCTTGACAACAGTAAAAAAACTAATCAAAAAATGACATCGATGAAATGTTTGCTTTGTGTGGATGATATATTTCAAACTAATTTTCAAAGTTCATTGGTATGTATACATTACCAAATGTAATTTTCGAATAAATTGTGTGTGTTTTCAAAGATATTCTCTTAAGGATGACTTTGAAATTGGAAGATATACTACGTGAAGTCAATGTTATGACTAAGTTGCTGCAATGTCTGGTCCTTAATTTGGACAAGTTATCAAAAATAAAAAATTAAAGTCATTAAAAAAAAAATTGGATAAAAAATATAAGCGAGTCAAAGGTAATCATGTTTTAAAGATTTTTAATTGAGGCAAAATTTTATTCTCAAATGTTTAAAAAAGAAGGGATGAAATCATAATAAAAAGTACACTTAACCCTAACCCTACCTAAAATGCAGTAGAGCAAAAAGCGAATTACTTTTTCTAAATATAGAGATGTAAAATACCTGGCAAAAATACTACCAATTCTTATATAGACATTTATTAATTCAATTCTAATCTAGAAATTTATTATTAATTGTTCAAAAGCACAACATAAAAAATAACAATAAATTAACACTAAATATTGTTTACAAACTTTTTAAACTTATTTGAAATGCATCAATTGCTTATGACGTTTTAAAACAATATCATTGGATAATTTTTGTTAAAAGTGGAACGTGATTAACTTTAAATTATAATAATTTAACTATATAGATAATTTAACTAGATAGCTAACTTTAAATTATGATAATTACGCGGTATTTAATAAAAAAATGTTACAACTAAGCCTGTTTCTTGAGAAATGGCGTAATTTTACTTCGTTCTCCCTCCAGCTATTATATCTCTTTGAGTACATTAAATAATAGTAATTTAAAAATTGCAAACGCTAGGGGAGACTGGGGCTAGTTGTAACAAAACTTAAAAAAACTTCATTTATAAACATTTTTTATAAACTTTTTACCAGTGTTATAGAATAGATTTTTGTGACGCATTAATCTAACATTGATAAATATAATATAAAAACTAAAGTTACTCCGCAATAATGAAACAAAAATGGGAAAAAAAAAAAAGAAAATGTTTTAACTTACCCCGCACCGGGGCAAGTTTCAAAGAATCAAGAAAATTTTTTTTGTCATTATCTATTATATTTTAAAGTACAATAAAGCATAAAATTTGTCAAAGTTGCTGACTCATCAGAGTAATCAGTAAACTCAAACTCAAGATAATGTAGAGTGTCTCAAGAGCGAGGAGAATGTTCAAAACAGGTGATTGTAGCTACAATATAATTCTTAAATTGAAAAGCAAAAAAATTTTCATATAGATATGACCTCTCCGCATTGGTTGTCCACTCCGACCACTCCGCATTGGTAGCCAAAAAAAAATTATCGGATAGGCTATCTTATATATGAGTCAATTTCTCATAAGATGGTTTTGTCGCAACTAATGTTGCATGAAAATAAAATTTAGACTATCTATAAAGTTTTAACAAGTATGTTAAATTTCATCATTAGGGATATACAAAATAGATCAGGTGTTGCACGAATCTGCTTTTTAAATGTTTATGGATATCATCAAGTAATGAGGCCCAATAATTTTTTCCACTCCGTTACCGTAACATAAACTTAACTACATCTGTGAATTATTATTATTTTTGTAATAAATTCTATTTTTGTAATGAATTATACTGGGTACTATAACTACAGCCTACATGTTAAGTATATTAGCCAAATTTAATGACATAAAAAATTTAATTTATATGGCAATGTATGCTCCGTTACTGACATTTGCTAATTATTTATTATTTAAAAGCAAAACAGTGTAAGTTACATTTTAAATTAAAGGGAAAATCTTAGTATACAAATAAATTCAGTATATTGTCTTTTTAAAAAAAGTAAAGCGTCTTTAAAAAAAGAAACTAACTCGACAAAAATCTTTTTTGGATTTAAATTGAACAAAAACTGCCCGCTCAGTTACTGGATCATTACCATACATCATTAATGTGAAGAAAGTCGTGGTCGCTCACAACATCATTTGCTTCAATCAACAAGATATTCAAATTTTCATCGAAATTAACCAGATCAATGATATTGTTGCTTAAATGTTGAAATTGGTAATCATTGACATCCATTGCATTGCCCGAAGTAATACTTTCATCACTGTTTCATCAAAATTCTGCAATATTAAAAAGAAATTCACGGAAGTACTTAAAATAAATTTAATTAATATAGAAGCAAATAAATTAGCAAAATAATAAAATACACAAATATTTTTTTACCGTGCTAGTATTTTTGGAAAACATATATCGCTTTAAGTTGTAGCATGTGCAAACTGTAGCCATCTTACAGAAGCAACTTAAATCTCGATACAAAACATTAAATTTCTGTCTGTCTGCAGCTGATGCAATTTCATAGTGCCTGTAGTAGCCTTTAATGTTTTGGAACATTTTGAGTCAAAAGAAGTAATTTTGGATCCCTCAATATAGTTAAACTTTGTTAATGAATGTCCATTGTTAAGAAAATTATATAAACTTTCTGCATCTAGAAGGTCACAACCCATATTAAGCAATCGATCTGCTTGACGTTTTACAGATCCTCCTATCGCATCTGGTGCTCCCTTGCCATGCCCACTTACATTGATGTACAAATTTTAGTTTGTACATCAATGTAGAGAATAAGAAGAAGTTTTGCCTATACCTATATTGTGTGGTTGGCCCATCAGAAAAAAAATGAAAATTTGTAATTTGTGGGTTATCTATCTTGAGTTCAATTAGCACGGGTTCCAGATGTGTCCATATAGAAGGAGGATCGTGCCTCAAAGAGTCGGATATAGTTGTAAATGACTGATGTCCATCCATTTTATAAATTACTCCTGTATGCAATATAGCTTGTTTGTTACTTGCTCCAAAATGTGAAGATTGAATTGCAGCAAAATTCTTGCGCACATAGTTCTCAGAAAAATCTATATGGATAACAGCTTCTCCCATCTTTTCGTATTCCTGTTTTTCTTTTTCACACTGGAACCAAACTATAATACTTTCATCTTTTAGCAATCCTTTTGCTTGAAATTGAACACGAGACTTAAAACAAATGTTACATTCTCTGAACATGCATTCTCTTCTATCAGTACTACAACAAACTTGTTTCACTACTTCTTCAATATTTTTTTCTTTCAAAACACGCAGGTTAATAAGTTTATCACTAAGTAATTGTATGTTCTCGTGTTTGTTGCACAGACATGTATCTCTATCTTTAGCCGACGGTTTGCGGGTGAAAAATGGGTGATAACGAGTAAACGTTGTATATGAAATGTTGTTTCTCGTATAGAGGAAATTACGGAGTTGACAGTAACGGAGTAGACATAATTATACAAAATCAATAATATCTCATTCTTACTCATTGGAAAACATCTTTAAAATCTTTTATTGCTATATTGTCCGAAAGATTTAAAGAGTACTAAAACACGCCATATAAAAGTTTGTAATTTTATGGAATAAAAAAGCGTAACGGAGTAGACTTCAAATAAGACTATCATTTTTAAAATAAGGTAATTAAGCTCTCATTTTTATATAAATAATGCTTGCAACACGATGTAACTTTAAATGTTAATAAATTCCATAGAACTGGACCTTTTTTCATTATTTTAATTAGTAAATAAGTAAAAACTACAAACCTGTGACTATTTTAGAATGCAATAACGGAGTGGACAAAAAATGTGGGGACAGCAAGTTTTTGACAAGAGCTACAACAGGATAAAGTGTAAATTAATACTTATAATAATGCTAATATATGGTATTAAAATACCATATTAGCATGTCTAAAGCACCAAATTATGTCCCCGATTAGCCTTAACACAAAAGAAAAAATTATTAAGTATAACAATATAGTCCTAGATGCAGGACATCTACGGAGTGGACATTTTTGATTAACAATTGTGCACACAAAATTTTAAATTTTAGTTGGAAATATCCGATAAAATGCTGGTTTATATTAACGATAAGTATTACTACCCACGGTGCTGTTTTTTATGTTACTTGTACAAGAATTGCGTTTTTATAGCTGTAGGACAAAATTTCAGTAACGGAGTTGACGCAATGAGAAAATGACTCATATACATTATGGATTTGCGTTTTTTTGCATTAACATTCTAATAATGGCTCTATGAAAAGGGGCTCTATGAAGAGGCTTTAGGTTGTGATGATAAACGTGTCATCCGAACCTTCTTTGAGTCTCTGACTGATTTCAATAGTATATATATGTGTGTGTATATATATATATATATATATATATATATATATATATATATATATATATATATATATATTATATATATTATATATATTATAAAAAAATTAAAAACGTTTTTATCAAGGTTTTTATGTTTACGATGTTATTTATTTTTTACATGATTATATGAAAAATTATAATATTGTTTAATCAACGAAATAAAATTTGATAATAATAAAATAGATTTAAATTTTAGGAACTTGTATGGTTTGTTTGACATACTAAGTTACTTTTACTAAAATAATCAGGCAAATCTACAGAGGAGCTGTTCTTTACTAGCTTTCCATCCACACATTTATCGAATCAGCTCTAGATCTAATTTACATATATTTTTTCCGTTTTAACTAACATTAGCGCTTTTGCACTCCAGCCAAATTTATTTTCATACTAGTTTTTTAACCATATAAATCGATTTTCATATAAAAATGTTTATTAATGCATTTGTCCAAGGTAAATTAAATAGACATTTTCAATGTCTCCGCCGTAACAGTGGCCGTACGTTCTCGGGTGATTATGAAAAAAAAAAAACTCATTTGTTTTTCAGATTTAAATATCTTTATGTAATATAAATACAATTCAAACCGAAAACATCAACCTTTTTAAAATGTTTAATTTTTTAAATTTTCAAAGCCTTTAACAATAACTTAAAAAATCTCATTCAGTATCTGATTCTGTAGATGAGGCAGAAATTTCAGAAACAGTCTCTAATATTATTGGATCAGTACTTATGTGTCTATCATTGTCTGTTAGTCTTATACTGCGATCATGATTATCTTCTTGATTTAATCTATTTCTTGAGTTATTTAAGTGCAAAGATCCTTGAAGAGCTGAATAAATTTGAGGTGAGCGAGAACGATGAATAGCTTGGCGAGATCTTCTATGAGGACGCCTAATTGGGTACGTGCGTTCAATATTTCTGAAATAGCGTATAAAATAGTTTGAGTTTTGAACAAGATCATCGCAGATATCTGACATGGTTGGAGAAACCGGTGGAGAAACTAAAAGAAATTTTTTTTTATTAACATAAAAAAATACTTAAAAATAATTGATAATTATATACACACAGTTATATACGTTGCGCAAATAAAATGAATATGTTTTTAATTTGAAGTTATTATTATTTACTAAATTAAATACTTTATTAAAAAAGTTAATAAAATAAAATTGGCCACGGTTAAACATTTAGATGCTTCATTAAGAAAAGAAAAAAACAGAACTTATAGGAAATTTAGAAGATAAATGCTGGTAGCAAAAAAGTAGCGAGAAAATCCAGGGAATTACACACTAGAACATGTTTTATATTCTTGTGTGGAAATTACTAAATTCATTCTTAAGAATGACACAGAAGAACTTTATGATTTTTACTTAAAGGAACGTTCAATTAAACGCGTAAAAATACTAGCAATGCAAATTAGGTAATATCTGATAAAAACATTACAATCATATGTAGTGTAGTAAAAACATTTCATGTGTAGTACTAACTTAACTAGTTCTTTCTTAAATAATGGAGTTTCATTGGCTTCTAGCTAAGGTTCACCCAATTTATGTTTTTTTTAAGTTATGACACCAGTGACTGTTAAAAAATAACCGCTCCATTAAAGTGAAAAAATAACAACTCCATTGGAATACTCCATTAGATTATTCTAATGGAGATGGGAGTGTTGTGTTCAATACTGCTGGCATAATAACTCAGATAATTCTTACGACTATAAAATATAACTCATCAATAAAAGAACTTCAAAGAAAGTCGTTATACATGGGTAAACAAAAAAAGTCCTCTTTAGATACCTGTAATTGCATAAAGAAGATTTTTTCTATGAAGTTTCACTAGTTGTTAAACTAGAAGTATAATACACATTTCTAAACAAAGATTTAAACGAAATTTTTACTATGATATGCTTGACACCATCATGCCATAAACCTTGACGCAATGATAAAACGAGATGCCAAACATGATGCTAATTTTTTTTCTGTATATACTACTGTGTGTTTGAATTGAAGTTCTTAATGGGTTAACAAGTGGAACACAAAAGTTAATATTTTTTTGTTCCAAAGCATTAAATTTTTTAACAGAGCATATAGCGTAGGTAATAAATTCTCATTTTTATTGATTTTTGATTGAGTAAGTGAAGCCACTGTGAATACTTCACAGTTTTATTGAATTAATTAAATTTCTTGATTTGTAAACTTTTGTGTTTTACACAAATCATACGATGCAACATATTTGTGAGATAAAGTTGCATTTAGTTTATACCTTATTTGGTTTAGCACTTTTAAATAAACTGTGATTTTTTCTGCAATTCTAATTAACATATTTTCTCAACATCATACCATACTTTGTTGGTTTAGTTTATGAATAGCATCTAAAAAGTTGTGAAAAATAAAATAACAATTAAGTCAAATAAAAACTAAACAAATAAGTCAACCTCTGTTTTAGTTCATAACTCTTTTTATGCAAAATTTCAAACAAGTTTATATGCTCATTACATAAATTGTCATTGTTGTCAGTTAAAGGGAAAATAAAAAATTCTGGTTCCTCATGCATCACTCTTTTATATTGTTTTGCCAACAGCTTAAAAAAACTATTTGGATGTTCCAGCAAGATGGTGCCAAACTTTATACTCACAAACTTTCTGAAAAATGATGTAATGATCATTTTCCTAGATTTATTGATAAAGATCAATAGCTGCCCATTTCTTCTGACTTGAACCCTTTATAGTACTCTATTTGAGACAATTTTTGTTCACTAAGTTAACAGGAGCAAAACCAAGTCAAAGAAAAGTTTAATTGCAGAAAAAAGAAAGTGAGTTTGAAACAAATTAGAAAAGAAGTTGTACTGGAAAGTTGTAAGAGTTAGATCAAGAGATTGTATCATTTAACCTGATAACATTTTTTAATTGTTTAATAACACTAAAAAATTTAATAACTCAAACCAAGTATAAAGCTAAGAATATCATACAAGTGTGTGCCATTATTAAAGAAAATCTTTATTTAGAAACTCTCATGCAACACGTGTTGCAACACATTTCTAAAAAAATGAAAACTTTTCATTTTTTTAGACCTTGAATACCAAAAAAGTTAAGTTATCGAAACCAAAATGATAAAGTTCAGTCATGTAAGAAAAATTTAGCCCTATTCTAAAATAGCCTATAAAAAATTCTGTCACAGAAGATGAGTTGTGGTTTAATTTGAGCCAAGTTAGTCAACAGTCAGCTAAGATATGATAGATTTGAACTAAAAAACATGTTCTTCTTCTTTAAAACAACAGGTGTTGTTCATTTGGGTTATGTTGTAAAGAGAGTTGTTCATTTGGGTTATGTTGAAAAAAGGGGACACCATTACTAGTCAATACTATGAGAGAAATAGTTAGAAGTCTAAACTTAAACACAAAACAACAAAAAAAGACCCATAAAAGCCATTCACAATTTCAAATTTCTCCAGGATAATGCTCAATCCTATGTTACTCAAGCCATCACAGATTGTCTTAATCAAGATGGAATCATAATAACTCTTCCAACCGTGGAATTTGCCAGACTTTTTTTGGTCAATTTAATAAAAAAAAGTCCTAATGACTATGCTGTTGTCAAAAGTTAAAAAAATTAATTCAAAATTTAAACCAAAAGAAGAGTATAAAAAAATGTTTGACAAATGGCTTGAAAGAATGCAGATTGTATAAAATATTTTTCATTTTTATGAATATAAGGCATGTACCAGAAAAAATCTGCGCGAACATTTTAAAGGATATTTAATTAACTATTGTATTTCAATATTGAATGCTATAAATATTTTGAAAGTACATATATTAATATTCTTAAATTTCACTTAAAAAAATTTGTGAAGTTTTGTAAGTGAGAATGCACACACTTGGCGTTATACACTCGACATCAGCTTTTGCACAGTCTTCGACTGGACTTTCTTGGTAGCTCTAATCCATTTATTTTTGAAGTCTTTAATGTTTTTGGTTTCTTTTACATTAAACATTAGTTTTCTTTTGACAAGAGTCTTAGTTTTCATTTTAACAATATCTTTCGATAGCATGAAGTTCGGGATAATTTGGTGGATTGTAGTGTTTTTCAACAAAATCTACTTTATGTTCTCTAAGCCAGTTTAAAGTTGTCCCAGAGTAGTGACATGATGCTAAATCGAGCCCAAATAATGGGTTACCTGTGTGTGTTCTTAAAAACGTTTCTTGAGGCATTCTTTTATGTATATTTTGGTGTTAATTGTTCCTGTAGTCACAAAACAAGAGCTTCTTTCACCACATTCACAAATTGCTACCCAAACTAAGAATTTTTCATCAAATTTTTGCATTCCAATACATTTATAATTGGAATCAGTTTCTTGAGATTAATTGCTGAATAATATTGGTGTCCTGGAAGAGATCGGAAATATGCAGCACAATAAGTTTCATCGTCAATAATCAAACAAGATTTTTTGGCATATAATTTTTTATAGAGTGGCTTTGAACAAGGAATTGCAACATTTTCATGTGTTTCTTCATGATGAGGAAGTTTTGCTTTTTATAAGATTTATAGCCATAATTACACTCTTTGTATAGTCGAAGCAATTGTCCTAAATTTATTTGCTAAAGTTCGAACAGAAATCTACAGTTTTCTGTCTAAGACATCTTTTACTTTTTTACCAAGATCTGGTCTAACAAAACATTTTTTTCTTCCACTTCCTGATTTCCTTTTGATTGTACCAGTGTCCTTAAATGGTTTCACAACGTTCTGCACTGCTCTAAAAGCAATCTGCAACTCTTTAGAAATTGTTTTGTTTGATACACCAGGATTTTCAACAAGAAAATGCAAAAATTTTTCTTTCTTCTTATCTTGATTTGATGACATTTCAATTAAAACTAATTGTTTTGATAACAGAGTTGTTTAAACTTTGAATAACACTAATACAACGACATTTTAAAACAATTTGCTATTTAAAATGATGCACTGTTTTCCTAAACACCACATCAGAACATGCGCAGATTTTTTCTGGTACATGTATATATTAGGAGGTATATATATATATATATATATATATATATATATATATATATATATATATATATATATATATATATATATATATATATATATATATATATATATATATATATATATATATATATATATATATATATATATATATATATATATATATATATATATATATATATATGTATATATATATATATATATATATGTATATATATATATATATATATATATATATATATATATATATATATATATATATATATATATATACATATATATTTATATAATCAGTTAAATAAAGCAATTACTTTCATGTGTAGCATCTGAATCAATGGATTCAACTACATCTGATAAATCGCTGCTCTCTATGGGGTAGCTTGTAAGATTTGGACTGTTTAAACCATGGTGATTGTTCCCGGTTGTGTTCAGAGCCTCATACGATTGTGATGATACATTAGAAAATGGAGCAGACATGTAAACTCCATTTGGCAAGGTAAGACAAGATGTTTGAGTGCTTTGATTACTTTTTGAAGTAAGTATATTTACTTGCTCCTCTAGCTTTGATATACGACTCATAAGCTCATTTGTCACATCTAAAATTTATATAATTATCAAAAAATACTTCAAAAGATAAAATTAACATAATTATCAAAAAATACATCACATGATAGAATTAATTTGATTGAAGAATAACTAAAATAAAATGTTGTAATATTAGCCAGTTTTAAAAAAATGTAAACAATTTGTATTTAAACATTTCTAATAAACATGTAACTTTTTTGTGCTTCATACTTAATTACTTTTTGAGCTTACTTACAATTTTCATTTTAAGATATAACCAGATAACCAATAAACAAAACATCCATACAATGGCCCAAATAATCCAAACAAATGTGTCATTCTGGGGCTACTTTATCATTTGACGAAAGTACTTGTATGTTTTAAATCATTAAAAAGTTCTAAATTAGGGTTTAAATTTGCTTAGTGGTTTTATTTTAACAATATACTATGTTTTTAGGTCATTATTAAATTTATTTTTACACAGTGAGACTTGAATTAATTCTTTTATATATAAAGTGACTTTAATCTCTGATATCATTAACTTTGCACATTCTTTTAAATTGATTAAATTTTTTTTTATATAACACAGATAAAAAAGAGCTTAGAGCAGGAAGAGCCTTTGATTTGATTAACAGGAAACTAACAGGTGACAACAGAATAATGGAACTGGACTTTAAATGACATAGTTCCCTGAAGGCATAAGATAAAAAAAGAGAAAATTGCTTTGGGATATGGTTTTGTTCTGGTTTTTATGTATATGATCAGCTATTTTTAACTAAACCATCCCTTAATATTGAGCTCAGACTGAGCTAAACTCAGTATTAGCCCAATAATAACTTTATTAAGGCATTAATCAATCTTAGAACATTTTATAAGATTTTCTGCCTGCTTATTATTCTTGTGGACAAGATCTTTCAAAATAGTCGAAAATTTTCCAATAAGGTAACATTCTGGCAAGTTATAAGGTAACATTCTGACAAGGGTTATCCACTTTTTCAACATAGTGCACCTTTTTCTCGTTTTAGAACTGTTGTATAGTGAGATAATACTAAATCAGGTGAGTGCATATGTACTCTAAAAAAATCTAAATTGAAATTGAGCTGCATGTTATTGAAAAACTCCATTCTAGTGGTCAAACACAAGTTAAACCATTAAATGTTTGGATTGTACATTTTTAAACTTTTCTCTGTCTTTAGTACCTAGATTCATGCTTGGCACATACAACTATCTAGAAAATAGTACTTTTATATCTGTGGCCATTGGTCAATTTATGATAAGTGCAAAATTGGCCATTTTGAAATAAGTATGCAGTTTTGTTATATTTTTGTTAGATCTTTCATTTAGTCAAACTACGATTGCTGTAGTTTATTACCTCCTAATATAAACATAATTTATTTTTCAAATCAAATTTTCAAACTCTTCTCTTGCAAAATGTCATATTTGCACTTATCATAAATTGACCAATGGCCACAGAGTTATATTCTGGATTTTAAAGTAGTCAAACACTATTAAATATTGATTAATTGCATCATGTAAATGTGTTTCACCTAGTGAAAATAATAATAAAAATCAATTTGTTTTATTATAAAATTTTAACGTTTTAATGTTTTACTGTAAAGAAACTGGAAGCACCACAATGATAAAATGTTCTTAAACTATAGAAAAAATTTAATAAATAAACAGGCCACAGGCATTCAACTTAAAACTTGTTATATTACCTTAAGTTAAGCTATTTGGTGGGAGTTTCAAATTAAATTAAAAAAAAATCAATCATTTTATATACTTATTTATATATACTTATTTAAGTACATAAATATGTACATTCTATTTATTTTATTTATTGTTTTTATATATACTTTTGTTATATACATTATCATATGTATATTGTGTTGGTTTTAAAGCTTAGAACACAGATGAGGGTTTTTATTTTATCACTGTACCCCAATAGTTAAAATAAGAATTATTAAAAACATACACGCACACAAAAATATTCAAATACCTTTTTCTAAAAAATAAAAATTGAAATGTTAATGAAATAAAAAATTAATGAAGTAATCATTGTTCAGTTAAATTTCAATTTTTATATTTTAGTTTAATTTTTTTTCAACTTCTTTAACTAAATATCTTTGTTCGATCTAATCCTTTATATACTTGTATTTTCTACATATACAAAACTACTCGTATTTTTATAAATTTATGCATTTGAAATTCTTAAATGTTTTTATAAGTTTTTATAAGTTTTCAAATAAAAAGTGGATTATTGTCTGCATTACTTTTTAACTTAAAAAAATGTGTGCATGAATTTTATTTAACTTTACAGACATGTTAATGTCTGTAACTTAAATAAAATTCATTCATTTTCCTATGTTCTTCCTGCTTTAAATTTATTGTTTATTAAATTTATTAAATTTTTATAAAAAAATAAAAATACATAAAAGCTAGAATAAAACTACATGGTAAAATCTATTTGCTTTTTGTTTTACCTTATGTTTTAAAGGAGTTATATCTCTTTAATTCCAACCCTATTTTTCAGTTGTCGCCAGTTATGTGTGTGTTATAGTGAAAATTTCAAAAACTGCAGAACTAGCTAAAACTAAAACTAATACTCCTTTAAATCAATTTTTAAAACAACATTTACTCAACACCTGGTAACAATTTGATTTCCTGAATGCATTCATAATACCCTAATTATCAAGATAAATCATTATTGTTAAAAAAATATATACCTTTTGAATAGACTGGTTTGATTCCTTTATCAAATGACATGGCGTGTTTTGTTTAAAGTTAGACATGCTTTGTTTAGAGTCATTTAGCTTTTAACTTTTTTTACTTTTAAAAGTTAGTAACTTTTTACAAATTCTAAAAGTTACTTATCTCTTAAAATTGTCCTGAAATCATTATTAAACAATGATTAAAAGAAAGTAAATTTTTCAGCCATCTGGAATGCTAGAAACTGAATATGAAGAAAGATTTTAAAATTGTCTTTTTGTTTTATAAAAGAAAATCTAAGACCCTAATTTTTTATATATGTGTAAAAATAACTACAGATCAGTTATTTACTTTGCTTAACTGTGAAAATTTTGAATAAAACAAACTATTAAAACATATATTTCTAGGCTAAAAAAGTAATGTGCGTATTTAAAACCATGTTCTTTTAGGGTAATTTAACAAAAACTAACATTTTTTTATCATATAGAATTAGAAATACTCTTTAAACTCAATTTACATTGTATCAAAACTGATGATGTATCAACATCATCTTTTGTTCCATCAGCAGGAGATACATAATCCATACAGTTTAAATCATTTTTTTAAAACACTGCATACAACCAAAATAATGTGAAGTAGATTTAACTGATATTTTAATTTACAATACCAGTTAGATTAGTTTAGTTTTTTAGATTATTTATTACATGGTGTAGATTGTTGGGATGCCTAATCAAATTATTAAAATAAAAAATAAATAAATAAAAAGAATACCTTGAAAATGAGAGTATAATGAGCGAATGCAATTGTGAGTTGCTTTTTCACCAACTGTATAAAACATTTCACACCCTAAATCACATAAAACCATTCTCTTTGCACATACATCTGAATGTAACTTAAAATCTTTTCGCAAAACTTTAACATTACAGCCTAAGTTCAAACATCCTATTAAACCATATTGACAAACAAGTGTATGACTCTCAAGCTGCTCTATAGGAACAATATCTGGACAACCCAAGTCCTTAAACTCACAAAATATTCTTTGCTTGCTAATAATATTCTTCAAGGCAGGAAGTGCTGAAATTAAATCTTTCTTATGAACTGTTGAGCGACACTGAGGACAAGACTTTTGATTACACAGCCAAGTTCTTATACATTTTGAGCAAAACACATGACGACAGGGTGACTCAACAGGTTCTTCCAAAACACATGTGCAAATACAGCAAACTAACTCTAAGTGAACTTCTCCTTCAGGAAATCTATCAATATCCCAGCCCATTTTTTATGAAATTAAATCAAGTATACTATTTGTGGACTAAACAAAACTATTCTAAAAACTATTATTGTATAAAGCATTCTATTCACTAATATTCAAAAAAGATAATATTCGATTTTTTTTTCAAAATTTATTAGAAATATATTTTAATTTCACTCTATATATAAGTTATTTTTTTTATAAACAGTTTTAATGAATGCAACTTTAAAAATAGTTTTAAAAAAAAAATTATAATAATAATAATAATAATAACATAAACAACGTCCGGTAACCGAAAGTATTACTTTTTGTGTTTAAGTGAGACCGTAAAACACTTGTAAGAGATTTTCAAGTCATCCTATTATTTCTAAAGATGGTAGTGGAAATACATGAGGGTTACTAACTCACCTCATTTAAAGAAATACATGGATACTTCAGACTTTTGTATTAAAAAAATATTATATGCAATATTATAAATAAAGCTAAAGACCTATTGCTAACTTCATTTCTTTTTTTTTAAAAAAGGTTTTAACCTTTCTGATAAACTTAATTATGGAGATGAAACTTCAAGTTGTTAAAATGATTGAACAATTGTATCCTAATGTTACAGAATAATTACTCCAGCAATAATTTTTTAAAAATATTCGTTTAAATTTTGATGTATTGGGAAAGTATTTTTTATAAAAAAAATTTGCATAAAATAATTTGTAACCTATAAAATCGTATCTATAAAAAATTATCTTGAAACTCATGCTTTTGGGTAAATTTACAGGTGTCTTTCTACTAACAGAGAAAGGGGTACTTGTCACAAAATAAATGGGGACGGTTGTCACGTTTGCCTTGACTGCGTGCATTGTTTTTTAACCCGCTTATTTAAATTTTTGGTTGATGCTATATAATGTCATTTAAAAGTACGATGTCACAAGCTGTACCACAGGCTGAATCTCCAAAATATATTTAAAGTGGTTTGGCTGCAATGGGTATTTACCAATTAAATCCTGATATTTTTACTGATGCTGATTATTGTCCTAGTTATGTAACTGATCACCCAAATCCATCTTCTTCAATTGCTGATTCAAATAAAGAAATCTGCCAACCATATTCAATTCAACTAGAGCCACCAAATAAAATTCTGAGAAAATACAGTAGTATAAAAAATCCACTTGTATTAAATAAAATTTTTGACCGTGACTCAATCATTGCATTAGTTTTTAAAAACTCAATCAAAAACCATTTTTCTTTATTTATATTAACATTATTTTAAAGTTCAGATTATTCCACGTCCCTGGAAATACCGCGCTCAACTTGTTTCTCCACACAGCAACCTTATTTGTCAAGGTTTGTGTTTCGGATTCAGAGAGTTGAGAGAGGGTTGTAACCACAATAAGTAGCCTCCTTAGCTATAATGGAATCGGCTTTTAAGAGGTGAAATCATTAAAAAAAAATTATTTTTAGAATAATCGGAAAAACTTCAGTCTCAGAATGATATTAAACCAAGTAATAATTTTAATGCAATAACATAAGAAGATCGAACATTAAAAAAAAAATTAATTATTCCTGCGGAAATCGAATAAAATTTCGAGCGTTTTGCTTTAGTGGTACCTATTAGATTGCGCACAGAATAAAAATCAAAACTATTTGATGCTTTTTTAAATGATATTTTGATATCTTTAATGTTTCTGCAAAGCTTTTTTGCTTTTTTCATTTTTCTTTTAATAATAGCCCAGTACTTTTCAATAACTCTCAATTTCACATTATTCTTTTTATACCATCTCTCAAATTTTACATTATTCTTTTTATACAATTCCATAGCTAGTTTACAATAATGAATTGTAAACTAGCTATGGAATGTTGAATGGGTTGAACCAATTTTGTAGCAATTCTGGTTGTCAAAAAATTTGCATTTTTATACTACCTAATTTGACATTATTTTAGACGAAAAAATGCGTTTTTTTATTTTAGTTTTTTTAAACATTTTTTTTTACCATCTTAACTGCGTAAAAATTTTACGCAACGGCTTTAGGCAATAATCTATCTGTTATCATTAAACAATATACAAATAAAATAACTTTAAGTTCACAGCTTATCTTAAGAAAAAACATATATGGGTTATTCCATATCAAATCACCTAAAGGCTCCCAGGGTACCACCTCAGATTTGCTTTAAACTTTGACCACACACAGATCTTATGAAAAAAATCCAATCCAGAAAATTTCTGCTTGATTGACCAATTTGTTCAAAAGTTATGATTGAATTAAAAATGACCGAAATCCGAAAAATTTGTGTATCGGGAGCTTACAGAAGCTTTTTTCGATTTTTGACAAGCCATAACTTTTTTAATAAAGATGGTGATCATCTGAAATTTTGTAGGGTAATAGTTTTTCACCCAAAGAATCCATTATTGCAGTTGTTTTTGACTGATTTTTTACAGTTTTTGAGTTATTGTACCTTAAAGTTGCTAAATATTGCAACATTATAAATATTTTTACGAACTTTAACGTGTTACAGTTTAATACTTACTTACAGAAAGTGGATTTTTTTGTTACCTTTGTGTACTTAGGGTCACCACTTGTTAGAATAATCAAAATTATGCATTAAAAATTAATTTTGCACATGCAGCAGCGTATTGAAAAATCACTTTTTTAAAAAATTATGTTAAATTAAATTGAATTTGCTGGCATAGAAAATAGCGTAAACAGTTGAAATAAATTATGAAACTTTTTAATGTTGAGGTTCTATATATAGACAATCACCAAAATAAATTTAAAGACCTATACTCTATCTTATGACATGATTGTAGCTTTTTGAGAGTGATGATATTTTCAAAAGGAGAATGTTATTAGACTATAAGTTAGCCTTATTTCATAGTCTAATAATTAGTCATAGAGATGACAGTAGTATATTTTTTATTTATCTGTGAATGAATATATTCAGTTTTTTTTTTATGACATAATGTCTTAATTTGTACTAATAATAATGACATAATCAGTGTCATAATCAGTGTCTGATATTTATTAGTTTCTTTGAGATTTAATATGTTTATGTCTTTTTTAAACTTTTAATTAGTAATAAAAATAAAAAAATAGTAAAAAATGACTGAGAAATGTTGTGTGGGGAAAGTTTTAAATGAAGATTGCGACAAAACGTATTATTGTAGAATGATTGAAAGAATAAAACTAAAAGATATTGAGAACGCAGATGTTGAAGTTTTAATTCAAAGAATTGCACAAACTTTTGAACTAAATGAGGAGATATGTTTTCACCATGAAAAAGCCTATATTTCTAGATATGAAGCACTTCAAAAATACTGCTGTGATCCGTTTAAAGTCCACAAGAAAAAAATTATTAAGGGATTGTGTAAAGTCGATATTTTAACAGCCAACTTAAGATCAAACCTGGTCAAAAACTTTGCACTAACTGTTTGAATGAATTCAAACTTGAACAAATTACAGGAAAATTTAGTCAAGAAGATGAAGACAAAGATGTTGATGATGAGGAGTTTAGTTCTTCAGACCTAAATAAGAAAGTTTTAAATGAGTGCTTCTTTACTGGAAATATCTCCTCTAAAAAATGTAATTAAACGTGACAGATTAGAATATGGAAAGCAAAAAGTTAAAAAACTGGAAACAAGTATGACAAAACTAGTAGCATCAGCATTGGACCCAAAAGAAACTCTGAGAAAAAGCAAAAATGTATTAACTATAATGATTTAGACAAACTGATAGATGCAATAAAAAATAAAATGAAAATAAGTTTGAAGGAAGAAAAAGTTCAACTACTAACACTAACTCCTGATAGTTCGCAAATTGAAAAAACTTGCAAAACATTTTCAGTCCCAGAACATCTTGTTATAAAAGCTCCAAAGTTGAAAAATGAAAAAGAAATACTTGCTAAACCTGAGGCTAAAATAGGGCAACCTTTGGAAGATATTGTTAAATAAAAGTTCATTGAAATTATGAATCTGAAGAGTTCACAAGACAATATCCAGGAAAAAAAGACCTTTATCTTGAGTTTAAGATGGATTTTGCAGAAAACAAAAAAAGTTGCTCCCTATGGTCAAAATCAAACTACCCACAGTGAACAAAGTTAAATACTTCAGTGATGGTGCTGCGTCACAGTATAAAAACTACATATGTCTAATAAACTTAATTTATCACATTGTAGATCACCAAATAAATGCTGAGCATCACTTCTTTGCTATGCCACATGGCAAAAGTCCATGTGATGGAATAGGAGGTACTATAAAAAGAGAAGCAGCAAAAGCTAGTCTACGAGCAGCAATTACAAATCAGATTCTCACACCACAAGATCTGTTTACATGGGCTCAAAAAAACATCAAACGTGTTAACATATTTTATCTTTCAAGTGATGATATCAATAACCATGAAACAACTTTTAACCTTTAGAAACGATATGAAGGGATGCGCACAGTTCAGGGAACAAGAAGCTATCACTGTTTCGTACCAGGTGGAGAGAAATTGTTTTTACGAAGAATCTCTAGTGATACTGTCTATAATACTCATGCGTTAAATGATGTTAGTTTGATTAAAAAAAAATCCTTCAAATTTTCAACCTGGTAAATATATTGCATGCTTTAACGATGAAAAATGGTACATAGGGCTTGTGGTTAATATTTGTAATGAAAATCAAAATGTTAATGTGAAGTTTATGCAAAGAAACATATTTAATATAAAAATGGACAAACAATGCACGATCAAGTCAGTGTTGGGTTCCATTTGACAAGATAATGTGTCAAATAAGTGTTCCATTGATTAAAAGTAAAAGTGCTCGTGACTATATTCTTGCTAGTAATGACTATGACAGTATTATGAGTTATTTAAATTAGAGATAAGCTAATCAGTTTCATGTATACATACTTTTTCTTTTAACTGATTATCTTACTCTTTGAATGCACTTTTTTTTTGTTCTCCTTTTAAAAATATCATCACTCTCAAAAGGCTACAATCATGTCGCAAGATAGAGTATAGGTCTTTAAATTTTTTCTGGTGATTGTCTATATATAGAACCTCAACATTAAAAAGTTTCATAATTTATTTCAACTGTTTACGCTACTTTCTATGCCAGCAAAGTTGATGTAATTTATCATAATATAAAAAAAAAGTTATTTTTCAATACGCTGCTGCATGTGCTAAATTAGTTTTTAATGCATAATTTTGATTATTCTAACAAGTGGTGACCTTAAGTACACAAAGGTAACAAAAAAAATTCACTTTCTGTAAGTAAGTATTAAACTGTAACACGTTAAAGTTCGAAAAAATATTTATAATGTTGCAATATTTAGCAACTTTAAGGTACAATAACTCAAAAACTGTAAAAAAATCAGTCAAAAACAACTGCAATAATGGATTATTTGGGTGAAAAACTTTTACCCTACAAAATTTCAGACAATCGCCATCTTTATTTAAAAAGTTATGGTTTGTCAAAAATTGATAAAAGCTGCTGTAAGCTCCCGATACACAAATTTTTCAGATTTTGGTCATTTTTAATTCAATCATAACTTTTGAACAAATCGGTCAATCAAGCTGAAATTTTCTGGATTGTATTTTTTTCATAAGATTTGTGTGTTGTCAAAGTTTAAAGCAAATCTGAGATGGTACCCTGGGGAACTTTCAAAAAACTAGGTGATTTGATATGGAATAACCCATATAGCAGAAATATATCTATACATTAATATAGTCATAGACACATCTAAATATATATATATATGTATATATAAATGTATATAAATATATATATATATATATATATATATATATATATATATATAAACAATATAAATAGTATAGATTATATATACGACTAATTTATAATAATATTATATAAGTTATAATATATTTATAATATAATATTACTAATGGTATATAATAACTATATACGATACTTTATAATAACTAGAAACGATATAGATATAAATATTGATTAATATATACGACTAATTTATAATAATATGTTATAATTTATAATATATTTCTACTATAATAATATTAATAATATATATAATATGTTACGTTATAATAACTATAAACAATATAGATATAAATATTATAGATCAATATAAACGATATATATATATTTATACATATATATATATATATATATATATATATATATATATATATATATATATATATATATATATATATATATATATATATATATATATAAACGTTATAATAACTATAAACAATATAGATATAAATTTTATAGATTAATATATACAACTAATTTATAATAATATGACATAATTTATTATATATTTATAATATAATATTACTAATGATATATAATAACTATATACGATACGTTATAACAACTATAAACATAGATATAAATATTATAGATTAATATATACGACTAATTTGTAATAATATTATATAATTTATAATATATGTAATATATTTCTAAAAAAATATTACTAATAATATATATAACTAGTAATTATTTCAAATAAATTGTAAAATAGGCTTTTTACAAGACTATAACCTTTCCTTTTTCAAGGTCAACAAGCAATGGAAAAGTCCATACTTGATTTTCCTCAGTCTCATAGACCACATCAAACAAAGTTTTTTTTAAGTTAGGAGTTGACTTGTTTACTCAAAGAACTTCACCTGTACACCAAAAGTATTTTTTAGTGTCGATTTTCATTATTTTATGTTGAATAAATTTCCCAACAAGATAATTAACATCATTTAGAATGACAGCCAAGATGTTTTTTTTTTGTTGATTTGCTAATTGAGACAGTCTTGCATTCTTTAATTTTTCACTTAAATCTTCTATCTGTTTTGCAATCAAAAAATCTTGTTTTTTTCTTTCAATAAGAATAACTCTTCTCTCAATGGGCTCTGGAAAAGTCCTTGTTCTAATAACTGATTGTAAATTACTGAACAACTCATAGTTTGTTAAGTCTATTCGCTTACTACCATGCATTTTAGTTTTGTAAAAATATTCAGGTTCACTTTTAATTTCAAATAACATACCTATAAAAATCCAACTGTGCTCTTAATATATTTTTGCTTTTAAATGTGTCAACTAACAAAACATATTCATTATCTGCTTCTTTAAGGTCAACCACACCTTCGTCCTCAATTTTAACAACTCATTAACCAATTTAGCTTTTTTTAAGATGGCTTTATCTTCAGCTGTTTTTTTAGCTTTATGCTTTTCAGACAACCTTTCATTCATTTCAAACTTTAATTCTAAATGACGTTTGTATTTACCTTTCATTTTATTAAAGTTTGTTGAAACTTTTTTTTTGCAATGAGTCATGCTCATATAAAGTCTTTTTATCCAACCAGTCTAGTGTTTTGTTTTTATACCACATAGTATAAGCTTGTATAGTTTGTATTTTGGCATTTGGCTTTGTACGAATTATAAAGATCCACTACCGCAAAGTCACTTTTTGACGCTTTGTTTGTTGTTGGAACATTCTCTGCAGCCTTACTTATATTATCAGAAGGATGCCAATATTTACCTCCAGGAAGTTGATCAGCAGATTGTCTTTCCAGAACAACTAACAAAGAATGACAAATTACTTCTAATGTCTGCTGTGTTAAAATATTTAAATCAGTGTCATTAGTCTCTTCAAATGATTTATCATACAAAATATCTTTATGAATATTAACATCACTTGGACTGAATATAGGTGTTTTCGAGATCATAATCGATGATGCATTTTTACACAAATCTGAAAGTTTCATTTTTAGGGTTAACAAAAATGGATTCATATCAAGAATACTCTTTTGTTATTCAATTATCCGCCAAAGTGGACCTGTAATTATTTTATCAACTATTCCAAGAGCCCGCACTTCTGCTAAATATAATTTGTTGCTAATATCTTCTTTAACTGCAAGTAAAAGATTATTTTGATTTGGCCAATTTTGAAGAAACTCTAAAATGTCTTTTGAATGAAAATACAAAGCTGCAGCATTATAATATAATATATTAAATCTGTTACCAACAAAGGGTGCAAGTATACACTTACTTTGTCCATTTACCAGCAAGAAATGCATTAAAATACCCAGCAACTCCAGCTTCATCACTTCCCCTTACATGAAAAGCTTTACATGCAGTTCTTATTAATCTAGTGGCACCTGATTCAGCAGTATTGAATGCAAAAAGATTTTCATAACTTCTACTTAAAACTAACTTTTCGAGTTAATCGTTTTATCAGTTTCTGTTGCAAAGTTAGATAATAAATGCAATTTATAAAAAAAATTAGACATTTCAATGAAATCTGATTGCTTGCCTTTTTTAAACCTTCCCAGTTCTTTATAACTTTAGGCAATAACTTTTTCCTCATATCTTTAAGCTTTAAATTAAACAGTGGATTAACTAGCCCAAGATCAGACATGGTAGTTTTAAATCAACATACAAGGTTAGAAAAATCGTTTTCCTTGCTGCTACTTTCTAAAATGTCACATATATCATCTAATGTTTTGGTTAGCACATTAATAGTACAATCTGCATCACTGCTAGCCATTTCACATAATCCAAAAGATAAAGTACTTCCATTTGTGGTAGTAACTTGAAATTTTGAAAATGTCTATGATATTTAGTGGTACCGTCACTGTGAAGACAATTGCCCGAATTAATTTCTACAGTGTTTATCATTTCTTATGCAACTTGAAGTTGAGCAAAGCTAAAGCCTCAGTCATAAATCAAAATTTTGTTCATTATCCTTGTTCATGCTGACATTCAAAGAAACTAACTCCATAATAACTTCTCTTATATCATTAAAATATAAGAGAAGTTATTATGGAACCTTCCGTTTTGAAATGTTATTATTCTGCGATCATGGAGAAGAGAACTTAAATTAAAATCTTTATTTTCTTTGCTTAATAATCTAGTGTTAGGAGAGTCAGTATCCTTTTTAGGATTATTTAAACTGTTAGAAGACAAATTTTCATGTTTATTTACTACCATGCTAAACTTCTTGTTTACATAATACAATTTTTTGTATGTAATTCTTTTTTTCTCACGATAGAGTGCAACTTTATTGTCACTTTTTTCAAGCTTAACTAACAAAAGTTTAACTCTTTTATTAAGATTTTTAATGACTTTATTATAAAAATCTTTTAATTCTTTTATTTCCTTATTTTGTTTCTTTTTTAATTGATGAATCTTTGTTTTATTACTTGCATGTAATAGTTTATATGTCCTTCTAATGTCGTTAGATGTAAATTTTTTTTCATATTACTAATACGAACATTAGCAGATTTGAACTTATTTATACAACCAGATGAAGCAAGTTTCAATTTTTTAAAACAGTTTTTCGCGGTTTGTTGGTTCAATTTTCTTTTATACCCTTTGTTTTATTTTTTTCACTTGATATGCATAATTCACAACTAGTTTCCGAAATAGGCGGTTTAAAGAGCATCAGCTTATATATATCTCTTCTTTTATACTTATATATCTCTTATTTTTTAAACGATTTAAATTTGACTACAACAATTTTAATTTTGTTGTACAAGCTCTAATTATTTTCAGTAACTGAAAACAATTTGGAGAATCGGCTTTTGAAATTCGAGTACACCATTTTCAAAGATTTATCACTCAAGCATAGATACCAATCATATAATTCTTTATTATTCATTATGATAAGGCCAAATTTATACAAATACTGTATTATACAATTAAATTATTATATTGTTTTTGCAAATTAGTTACCGAAATAATTTTTGAAACAATATTAAAACGGATTGAAAGGAAGAAGAGGACGGGATTTAGCAGGTTTTAAATTTAAATATTAAGCTGAATACCCGAATATTAGCAAAAACTTTTTTTAAAGTTATTTTAGACCAACTTAATCATCACAAAACCAAAATAAAAGAAAAAGAAAAAGTGAAACAAAGAAAAATAGTTATATATTACTTTAAAGGATGCTAGAACGCAAATAAAATAACATAAAGCTAAAATAATTACAAAAACTTAATTAAAACCTGTCCTACAGCCAGATAAACTGATATTGAAAATTCTAGCAGATATTTTATGAAAGATTATTCATTTTAAATTTCGTAAAACGTTTTACTATGGCATAATAGATTTAAAAAATCGGTCTAAATTTAATCTTCTTTATATATAAAAAACTTCGCAAATTTTGTCTACGGAATTTGTCACGTGACTGAAGTGCCAATATAAGGTGCTGATTTTTTGCGTATAGCTTGTCAAATCAAAGCTTTTTTAGCGAACTTGTCATGTTTTGTGTATTTAAATTTCTTATCTGCTTTTTCTCTATATTTGGCAATATAATAAACAGCACCAGTAATTTGTTGATGATCGTACTTGACATAAGTTTCATCGTCTTCAATAATACAGAAATTTTTAGAAATAAAATTGTCATACAACTTTCTGCCGCGGGTTCTTGCTCTTTTTTGTTGAGTTCAGAACGGTTAGGCACTTTGTGCTTTGAAAGAATGAAAACTATGTTTGTTTCTAATTTTTGCAACAAAACTATGAGAAAATCCATATATTTTTGCACGTTCCCTTAGTGAAAGGCTTTTTTGAAACCACAACACGTTGTAAACAAAATACAAAACAATCAAAAAGATTTTAATACAACCACTGAAAAAAAAATGACGTCCTTATTCTTTCACATTTATTTCGTGTATAAGCTTTAGTTGTTGCATTATACCAAAGTAGTTAATGACATCAGGTATTACAGAAACTGCTTCAACTCCGAATAAATTTAAAAAATGTACTGCATATGGCCTATGGCGAATGCATAGAGGGCAATTGATTGCCTCCTATTGCATGAATTGGAAAAAAAAAATGTGTCATTAATGCTTGGTGATTGCATCTCTTTATAAAAAAAGCATGCAATGTTAAACATTAAAATATTTTAAAGTAATTTAAATTTATTCAAACACAACTAATTGACATAGATTAGAGAATTTAGTTGCTTAACTTAATACGAATTTAGAACCTTAATTTGTGGATTATTTTAACAACTTTTATTACAAGTTTTAATTTACAATTTGCCGACATAACGGTCAATCACATTTTTAACATTTACTGGAATTTCTCTGTACACATTAAGTAAGGCCAATCATTAAGTAAGGTCAATCAGTTTGTTTTCTGTCGTTCGTGTTCTAAGCTAGTTTTTAATTTTTCGCAGTATTTAGAAGCTACGTTTAGCACTGGCAACACTTACAGGACATGACCTAATAATTTGAAACAACTTGTGAGTAAATAGATATTGGTAACACAAATAAAAAACAACAAAAAGATCAGTCGGCAGTGATGTAGTTCCTACCTCATCCTTTATCCTTATTCATTTGCGCTGCCATGGTTTAACTTCCGATGTAAATTGAGGTAAGTTTTGAATAAAGTCCAAGAATGACACCATGGACATAACTGAAACAGTTTTAACAATATCTTTATAATTCAGAGTAATATTTTTTTTTGATATCAAAAAATAGATTTGAAAATATTGTAAATTTTCATTAGAAAAACTTGTTTATGCTCTTCTTGATGAGATAACATCAGCACATCAAGCAGAGGAGTAAAAATTGATTCCCCGTAATAGTCTTACGTTGTTTTTGAAAGTATTATGAATGTATTGACGGTAAATCTACCATCTTTTTTAAATATTGTTTTTTCGGCTTCTCTAAAAATTTTATTAAACATTTCCTCGCAATTTTCTCTTTTATTTATATTTACATTTATATTTATATTACTCTATATACAATTAACAGATTTTAACTGCAATATTTTTCTTTATGTAAACCTAATTTTTCTTTTTCGAAACAGCCTATTTGTTATAGAGAACACATGTACAGCACAGCCTAAAGACACAATAAATTCACTTTCTCTAAGTTAAGTTTTTTCTCGTTCCCCGAAAAAATAGTTTATATGACTTAGAACGTTTTTGTATACATCGATTCAAATATATATAATAGTTATTATACTAAAATTTATATTAAAGTTTGTATCAATATTAAGGTATTTTTATTAATCTGATACATAATAGTTTTGTATATATATATATATATATATATATATATATATATATATATATATATATATATATATATATATATATATATATATATATATATATATATATATATATACATATATATATATATATATATATATATATATATATATATATATGTAAATTATGTTAGTGTATTTTACAAATAGAGTGGTCAATGTTCTTAAAAAACAGAGCAATAATAAATTAGTAAATAACACTTATCTAACTTTTCTTCTACTTGAAGTTTCACCATTGCTGGATCATTAGGAAGAGAACTCTTCCTGATGATCCAGTCTTCTACTTGAAGTTTCACCATTGCTGGATCATCAGGAAGAGAACTCTTCCTGATGATCCAGCAATGGTGAAACTTCAAGTAGAAAAAAAAAGTTAGATAAGTGTTATTTACTAATTTATATATATATATATATATATATATATATATATATATATATATATATATATATATATATATATATATATATATATTTATATTCATATTTACTAATTTATATATATATATATATATATATATATATATATATATATTTATATACATATATATATATATATATATATATATATATATATATATATATATATATATATATATATATATATATATATATATATATACATGCATATATACATTGACAATTGTGCCCCCTCCCCCTCCTCCGCACTTCGAAACCCGTATTATCGGCCCTATTTATGCATATCATTGATGTAAACTAAAACCAATAACGGTCTAAAGATTGAGCCTTTAAGGACCCCACACTCAATATTAAAAACACTTTTAAACTGCTTTCTGTTTACTGTTTCTGTAAAAAGTACTGTGTTCAAAAGAAGATGATTTTAAATGAAATATAGATTTTTTGATACAATCAATGTCTGTGTATTGCTACATTCATGGTAATGTCGTCATATTCGCACGACTTGTTTCGCTTTAGTTCAGCCAGTGCTATAACATGCTCTCCTTTATCAAAAAATTGAAACAGCTTATTTTTATGTTCAATAATAGCATGCTCTGTTGAACAACTTTTTTGAAAACCAAATTGATTTTTATATAAAACTTTGTTTAGCCTCAAGTAATTACAATTTCAATTGTAGATTATTTTTTCATAAACTTTGGAGGAGACTGGTAGAAGGGAAATTGTAAGAATTATGAAGTCTCCTTTTTTATAAACAGGATTAACTTTAGCAACTTTTAACATATCTGGAAAAGTGCTCTGTTCAAAAAAAAAAAAATGATATTAAATGAAATAAGGATTTTTTAATCAGTGGCGTAGCTGGGGTTTCTGGAGCCCAGGGCAATGCTGAAAATCGGCCTCCCCTGAAACAGACATCCGAACTAAAAAAAACACTTAATGCTTCCAAGTATATGCCAATTTTAATAAAAAAATGCAAATCATTATGTATCATTATGTTAATCATTATGCAAAATTATGTCATCTTGTTAATGTCAAAATTATGTCATCATGTTAATCATTATGCAAACTCAATTTAACTTATGTCTCCAATTACGTACCCATTATGGTTCATGTGAATTTGTCATTGAAAGTGACAGATGATCAATCAGTTCCAATTATCAATAACTGCTTATAAATTATAATTTAATCTTTCTAGCTTTAACTGCAGCAAATTTATCTATTATGTCGTCAAAGTCTGTTGATTCTGGAGTTTCTCTTTCAACACTAAGGATTGCCAAATCAACAAGACGTTGTTGCCCCATTGAAGCTCGTAGATATGAAAGAATAAGCTTCAACTTGTTGAAGGAACGTTCGCAACTGGCTATTGACACTGCAATTGTGAGCAAGATTTGTAATGCAATTCGTAAGTTTGGAAAAACGTCATCTCCGTATGAAAAAATAAATGAAAGTAAATCCAGCGGAGTTGTTGGTATTGGGCCCCACGAGATTTAAGCAGCATCTGACAGTCTGCAGTTTCAGTAAATAATTCTGCTCCACTTATATCTGTACTGTAAAAATTTCCAGATCCAAACAATGTTGCTGCAAACTTTCTTGATTTTCATCACCATCCCTCTTTAGCAATATTCTCACATCGAGCAAGAATCCAAATTTTTCATTGAGATCATTAAATTGTCTAAAGCGAATTGTTAATTCTTGTTGGAAACAATTCAATATTATTTTCAAAAATCTGTTTACTTCATCTTCAGCAGAGAGGCCACTATCTCCAGCCCTTTCACCTCGCATTATTCGCCGTCGCCTGAGTCTCCTCTCAACATCAACTCCCCATTCCATAAATCTGCCCATGCTTTACTCAATTGCATTTTGGCACAGATGATCTAGAAATTCTTTGAGATAATATTTTCACATCAGATGCTGCGTCTTTAAAGTTCATTGTAGGATCTCGTAGTCGTTTTTGAACGCGGTCAACTTTTCTAAGAATGTTGTTCCAGAAATGAAGTAAAACAATGAAATTTCAGAATATTTTAAATTTAAGTTCCAGCTTCATTTCTTATATTCATCGTATGGCTTATGTCATCTGAAAGACTTTCAAGAAGTTCAACCAATTCAGTGACTCCTTCAGAAATTGCTTTCACAGCTTCTGCTTTTGCACTCCATCTGGTTTCTGCTTCCCGTTTAACAGTGATCTTAACAGCATTTTTCAATTGCTCCCATCGAACGAGAAAAAAACAGATAAATGCTTTCAACTGTTCCAAAAAATGTTATGACTATAGCATCTACTTTAACAGCATGAACTCCAAATAATTTCAAACTATAGTTATCACAATTCACAATCAATGCTCGAGGATTTCGGCCTAATATTCGATGTTGAAGCCCAGAGATATGTCCTGTCATCACAGCAGCGTTGTCGTAACATTGGGATCTACAATCTGCCAGTGGTAGGTTGTCCGATTCAAGTTTCTCAGTAATAACAGTTTCAAGAGTTGCTGCATCTTTGGCATGGATTTTAATGTATCCAAGAAATGACTCTCTGACCACAACATTCTTGGTAAAAAAATCAATATCAACAAATCTTATTGCTTTGGATAACTGCTCTCTATGTCCCAGATCAGGAGTCGAATCAATACTTACTTCTTTTGATACTGGTGAAGAGCTTATCTCTAACAGTACAGGCAAGTAGGTTGATGAATTCATTTTAAATGTTTGGAGACAGATAAGAGACGGACCCTGGATTTTCTTTAGCATGCTGTAGATGGTTTGCAGTGAAAAAGTTATACTCAGCAAGGAGTTTCAAAAGGGTAAGAAAGTTTCCAGTATTGGCTCCTTCATCAGCAGTACTAAGTTTTTCTCTTTGACCAAGAAATGCCATATTCTGAGAAGCAAGAACTTTAATACAAAGAATTCTTTTTAAGATATTTCGCCAGTGTTACTTTTCAGATTCAATTTCGAATTCTGAATCTATTCCTTTTCCATAAATTATTCTTCGTCCAGCTTCTTTCCATAAAGGAAATGCTTGCAGTGACAGGGAGTGTTCTCGTGATCTTTTAATTGTTCTATGTGTCTCTAGTTAGTGAATCCACCAGCTAATTCAAAGGAAGATTGTGAATTTGTAAAGATTGTGAACTACTTCTTCATTTTTACTGTCACTGTCATTATTAGGATCCGGATCGCGGGTATCTTCACCTCCTGGTCCATTGAGTCTTCTTCATTTTCAGCAAACAGTTGATAACTGCCTTCATCTCTGCTGTTATCTTCAGATTCTGATTCAGTATGCTTCAGTATGCTGTCATCTTTATATTCTGATTCACTTTTTGCATCATCTGTTTTCGCATTCTTTGAATATAGAAACTTGGTCATTAATTCTTTGAACTTTAATGCCTCTTTCTAATCATTTTTCTGTTTTTTTCGACGCTGAGCCCCACTTAGTTTGTGTTTTGGCATGTCTGAATTCAAAAAATAATATTGTAATGATTAGGATTAGTTCCTCTACTTAAATATTATAAAATAGTAATTTGTAGATTTTAAAATCGTTGCAAATTAAAGGCTGAATTCACGGAGTCTTTCACTGAGAATTTCGTTTACATTTATCATACATTGATGGTGTTAGTTGCTTTATATATATATATATATATATATATATATATATATATATATATATATATATATATATATATATATATATATATATATATATATATATATATATATATATATATATATATATATATATATATATATAGACTCCGAGAATTCCGCCTTTAATCTTTTAGACACGTTTAATGTTTGGACGTGGACGAGAATGCTGTACAACAATTTAATTGTTGAAATTTTGTCATTTTAGAATATGCAAACTCTCAAAACTGTATAACTCAGTTTTATTATGATATAAACACCTACCTTTCGCATTGATAATTTTAGTTTAGCTGAAATGTTTATATTTCAGCTAAACTAAAATTTATATACCTAAACTAAAATTATCTGTTTGGGATTATTTTAAACTTTCTTGGGGTTGCTTGTTACTGGTGGTTCGGGTTCTGGCTGACTGGTTCTTGTTCTTGAACTTTCTCTTTAATTCAGCTGTGTTACTGTTAGTCAATGAGCTGTTGTTGGCTCTGGATCAGAGTTGGGAATTCATTTATTTATTTATTTTTTCCCCCTTTTTGCCCCCCCCCCCCCAGAGTGGCGCCAGGGGTAACCGTCTCGCCCGCCACCCCCTTGCTACGCCTCTGTTTCTAATACAATCAATTACGAGTATTGCTACATTGTTGGTAATGTAGTCAAATTTGCACGACTTATTTCGCTTTAGTTCAATCAGTGCTTTGTTAAATTCTTTAGAGGATATTTATTCATTTGATAAGGGTTTTTCTCCAATATATTCATCAAAATTCTTATTTGGTTTCATTATTTTTAAAGCTAGGTTGGGATTAAGGTTCACAAAGTATTTGTTTTGTGACCATGTAAAGAATAAGCCCCCCTCAATTTTAGGGGGCCACAAACTTTACATGGTCATAACAACTGAACACTGAATAATTTACCCATAAAATTTGAAATCTGTCAATGAATACATAACTAGCTGATATTTATGAAAAAATAAATAGTCAACTCATTGCCTTTACGTTTAGGGTAGGAGTGGAGGAGAGGGGGAAGGGGCTAAGATTCTAGGGTTTTTTATTCCTATTCTCCTTATCACAGTAATTTTTTTTTTGTGAAGAACCTTTTCGTCACACATATGAATGTAAAAAAATTTGGAATATTCTTTTTGTTTAAAGTTGGTTATTTCAAACATTTAAAAACCTTCCTACGTCACTCTAATATTATAATACAAGTTTTAGTTAAAACTGCTGGTTATTTAAACAGCAAATTTTTTTAAACTTTAATGGCTTCTTAAATATAATATGACGAAAAAAGTAATTCTACGGTTTGGAAACATTTACGATATACTTATGAGAAGAAAAAGATTAGATTACTTACGAGAAGAAAAAGGGCGGACAGCGATGTGTAAGTATTCTGACTGCAAAATGATTTTAAAAATTGGAGGTGGCTCAACGAAAGATCTCTATACTCACTTACTCTCCGTTCATAAAATTAATCTTACACCTGCTACTATTTTAGCAAACACACCAGATGAAAACCAACAGGTACGTTTTTTTCATGGTGTGCAACTGGCCCTTACTAAAGTACTTTATCAAAAGCAGAATATAGAAAGAGAAATAGATCAGCAATTCAAAGAAGATAAACAATCAGATATATAAGACGATTTTTCAGAGAGTAACTCTTGCGAGGATGATGATTTTTCTGACAACAATGAATTTGTCGATCTCGATGTTAGTCAAAATATGCATCGAGGAAACCAATATGATGCTACTGAGGTAAGTTGTGGTCCAGTGATCAAAAAGATACAAAAATTAATAGTAATATTTTGACAACCATAAAAAAACACGATATCTTGCAGAAGAATGTTGCGGCTGAATTTAGGAAGCAAATAACTTTAACAAACAGACTGCAAGGCTAGATGGAACAGTTTTTTGTCAGTTTTTTAACGCATTTTTTATACAAAATTGTATACAAAATGCTTTAATAAACATAAATCTATGGGAAGGTGAATCTTTAGCTTTATTTAATAATGACAAACTGTATCTGCTATCATTAATGAGCTAACCCCAGTAAAATCAACAGTTGAGGCCCTTTTTCATATTAAAGGTGTTAACAACTTTATCAGTCAAAAAATGCATTTATTTCTCGTTCTTCGAATGCAACAAAGGCGTATCAATGTCAGTGGGATCCCTCAGTATCTGCACAATGGTAGAACCAACGTTCAGTCAGAATCTGAAATAGAGCTAGTAAAAGTTCCGTCTTCAATAAAAAAAACGCAAATTAATAGTTGAGTTACTCGAAAGACTAGAGCTACATTGTTTTCAACTTATGAAACTGAATCTGAATTTAAACTTTCTGTTTCAAATAAGGCATTGTTTGAAACTGTTTTTGATTCTTCTGACTCTCCATCTGATTTTATTTTTTTTTTACTGTTGAAAAGAGCAAAAGAAACAGAGAAAATTAATAAAACTATAAAAAAAAGCACATTTACCAATTCGATGAGAGACGCTGTCGGTGACAATGCAATAGGAAATGCTGTTGTTTGAAAATGGAGAAATACATGGTGATTTTTTGCAAAGAGCCCAGTGGGCATTTGTTTTCGAAAGTTAGATTCTAAATTTGGTTTCGAAAGTTAGTATACCAGTGTAGAATCTAAAAATGCTTTTTCTTCGCCCGGTCTTTTTGCAACAAAAATAAGAAGTTGTCTGGGCGATGAAAATGTCGATGTTCTCTGGTTTCCCAAAACGTATTTTAAAAATAATAAAAAATAATTGCAATTGTATATTATATTTATAAAAACCTAAAAATTTTCTTGCAATTTAATTAATAGTTTTTTCTAAACATATTTTAAATGTCTAATTTTTGCTTTATTCTGTGTTTTTTATAATTTAACTGTGATCAGAAGGATAAAGCAAATTTAAAACAAGTAAATAAACAAAGATGGACACTACACCAAGAATAAGATCTAAAATATTAACTTTACTTCAATATTCTGATAAATCTCAACGGGAGATTTATCAGAATAAATCTCCCGCCACATTATATTCAGTAAATCAATCTACAGTTGGCCGGGTTAAGAAGCATTACATAGCAACTGGCAGCTTATCACCATTAAGACAAGAAAAATGTGGTCGAAAACGAAAGACCACAAAAAGAGATGACCGATATCTGAGAGTATCAAAAATCCGAAAAAGACTAGTGACCAACTAATTAATGATTTAGCTACGCATGACATCCATGTCTGCTTGAGTACTGTGCGGAGGAGGTTGATAGCTGTTAGAGGGTTTGCCAGAAAACCTTCTAAAAAACCATTACTTACAGATGTCATGAAGAAGAAGCGTTTCTTGTGGGCAAAGGAATAAAAAAAGTGGACTAAAGAACAATGGAGAAGGGTAAGACAAAATATGTTTCTTAAATTTACAGCTATTTTATTTATTATACTGATTACTATTTTTATAATAATGTAATATAATATTAAACATTTATTATATTTAATATTATATTATTATAAAAATAGTAATCATACTATTTTTAAAAATTGAAGCTATTAAATTTGAAAGACTTGATAACAGTTAACTTGTTTATTTATTGATTGCAGGTTTTATTTCCGGATGAATCACATTTTGAAGTGCAAGGCCAGCAGTCACAGTTTGTTTGTCGTTCTGATGGTGAGCCTATACGACCCGGACACATTGAACAATATGCCAAGCATCCAGAAAAGAAGATGTTTTGGGGTTGTTTCTCTGCTTTTGGACCAGGAAGACTCTATCCAGTTACTGGCATGACGAACTCTTACACTTACATTGAGGTTCTGCAAACACATTTAATTCCAGAGATGTCAAAAGTGTTTCCAAACGGAAATGGAATATTACTACAGGATTTAGCCGTATGCCATAAATCCGAAAGAAAGTCAAGAAGTTCACGGTAAAAAATAATATTAAAACGCTTAAATGGGCTTGCAACTCCCCAGATCTTAATCCAATCTAAAATCTCTGGGCTATTGTAAAAAAAAGACTGCGAAAACATGACTGCACAACTAAACTTAGCTTACCACCACTATCCTTCAGAATTGGATTGAAGACACAGAAATCCAAAACATTTGTAAAAATTTAGTGGATTCCATGCCAAATCGTGTGCAGAAAGTCATAACAGCACGAGGAGGACACATAAAGTATTAGTGCATGAGTTTTTATTTTATTAGAATAAGAAAACTTAAAATATTCTGGATTTTTATTCTTTTTAATTTTGGTGGAATTAATTTGCACAATATTGTAATAGCTTAAAATCTTTCAAGAACAGGTATTTAAAAATCCCGAGATTAATCCCAAAATCCCGAGATTAGATAAATGTAATCCCGAAATCCCGGGGTTGAAAATATAGCTCGGGATTGCAAAACCTAGTTTGAACAGCGAATATAAGATCAAAACCCGTTGATAACTATTGTAGAAAAATGCTGAGATAAAATTAAGGTTATAAAAAAGGATATTCTATGATATCGCACATAGCAATTTTTTTTAAAAGTTTTTGATGAGGTATAGAGTCATATGCCTTTTGGCACACATTATATTTTTGGAATCAATAAAAGTAGGGAAAATCAAATCTTGAAGTCAAGTTTGGACATGTGGTTTGAACTAAAACTTTATTTAAATTTGAACAAAAGTTAAGTAAATATTACGTGTGCCAATTTCTTTAAAATGTATTTGAAATACCATCAGGACCAAAAGATGTGCTAAGTTTTACATTTTTGTTTTTGCTAAACTATCTTTGCTGAAAAGTTTATAACATTAATACATTATAAAATGCACTTCCATATTTCGACTAGATTGAAATATATAATCTCACTTTGATTATCTCCTGGCTTTGATATTCGCATTGTAATAACAACTAACAACAACAATGGAATTAGATAAGCTATCAATAGTAAATAAATTAACAACATAAAAAAATTTCTGATTTTCATCATTCTATAACGCTTAATAAACTCTTATACAACAACCTCCGACTCCGCTATTGCTAGTATGACATTTTTAAAATATTACGAATTTCCGTTAAAATTAAACGCTTTAAATAATTTTTCGTTAACAAAAACTGTTTAGTTCTACGATGGAACTTTAATAGTTGAACCTGTTGCAACTCCTTCCGACAAAAATATAGTGTAAAAAAATAAAGCATTTCTTCCTTACTTTACCTTGAAATAAAGCAGGTTTAACACTTAAACTTTCCAGCGGGCATTAAATGTATTTAAACGTCTTCTAAACAATCTTACGTAAAGAACATTTAGAAGACGTTTAAAAAACGTTTAAAAGACATTTAGATCGTAACTTTTGAAAACAAACGCCCGTTAGGTATTTAATTTGTAAAAAAATTTATTATTTGAAGTAATACTTTAACAAACTTTTCTTTTAGCTTTCTTGGTACTTAAACCAAAGATTAAAAATTAAATTGAACATGCTGAACTCTTTAAATTTTTTTAATTAAAATTAAAAAAAGTCAGTATTTGTAGATTGTTTTTTATGAGCTTGTAAACCCATGTCAAAGGCACGATTTGGCTCTTTAAGAGCTTTTCTTAAATCATCTCTGAAATATAGACTGCAAAAATATTATAGTTTTTTGCAGTCTACATTGATGAATTCAAAACTTTTTTCAAGTTTGTTAAAAACAATTGAATGATGATGTCATAAACGATTAAATGATGTTGTCAGACTTTTCTAATTTCTACTCAGGATTGTATTAGGACAATGAACTTTTTAACTTCAAAATTAATTGAGTACGAAAATAAAATCATGAAAGGTAATAAAATGAAGAGAACCAGGGCCAACGACACGGGGAGGCCAGGGGCACGTGTCCCCACTTTTTTTCTAAAATACCTTTTTTTTAGAAAATTCAAGATATAGAGGATTTTGTGCCCTTCCACTTCAATACCTGTGTCGTCGGCCATGAGAACAACATACGATTTGCGTTGGCTATTTGAGAAATGGTGCAACGGTGCAATTAAGACTTTTTGTCATTTAATGAATATGCCTTTAGGTATAAATAAATATGGTTACCATAACATTAACAGTAAACTTCATGTTGCTTAAATTGAAACCTTAAGTGAGAATACTCGAAAAGCCTTAGAAGACATAGGTAGGAAAAAACTTGTTAAAATGAGTTGTCAATTGTCAATGTTGCTGTTATTTTAGATGGTTCATGGCAGCGCAGAAGATGCTCATGAGTAAATGGATCAGTCTTAGCAACATCTCATAAAATAAATATTGATGCTGCTATCCTGTCAAAAGGTTTTTACATCTGCAGGATATAGTTAAGAAGAGTAGATTCTCCTGTTTATAAGAACGGGAGGATTGCACACAACAGAAAGATTAATTAAAATAGTTGCTTAATAAGTATAAAATCTGTGGGCATTGTATAAATACTCAAAATATCTGCCAAATAGCATAAACTCAAGTACTTGACATGACATAAGAAATTGAGAAAGTTTTATATACAAATTTGTAATTCAAATCTATATCCAAGAGGAGTTATAGAGAAAGCTGAGAGCATAGAACATTTTTAGAAGCAATTAGGTACAAACTACGTATGTTGCAAGATTGTTACAAAGGTTTTAAATTTTTTTTTTTACATCTTCGCGTCTAACAAGGCTGCAAGCAAACACTATAAGAGCCTAAAGTTACTGGAAGAGAAAAGATGAGGTTTGTAGAGCAAGATAACGATTGACAGACGACTTAAAAAATTGCAAATTATATGAGTCAGGAAAGCAAGATGAAGTAAGCGAATCCCAAAGAACTGATGTTCAAGAGAAAAAACTAGACAATTAAGAGTTTTTGGAGCACTTAGGAACAGTCACAGAAAAAGGATGAGACTCAGTAACACAAGAATAAATTTTAATAGATGGAACAAGAGACGCTAGCTCTTTAGAGCAGTGCCCATTACAGTATTTGCAGTAAAGAGAAAGAGAAGCAACATTACGGCAATGTGATCATGGTTGTAGGTTGGCTGCAAGAGCAGGTCCAACTATTTTTACAATGCGTTTTTTCACTTTCTCTAAAAGAGAAAGGGCATCATTAGAAGATCCGCCCCAGATATGGCAACAATATTCCATACTAAGGCGGTTTGAGATTTATAGAGATAAAGAATAGAATCCGGAGTAAGAAAGGTATTGAGCACGATAAAGAGATGCAACTTTAGCTGATACTAATTTTGCAATGGAATCGACATACGGTTTCGAAGAAAAATCGGAAGTAAGAGATAATCCTAGAAGATGAAGGGTAGATGACTCGTCAAGTACATCACCGTTCATAAATATAGGAAAATCTAAATTATTACGATAAAGATTGGTCGAAAAAAATTTGCTTTTATCTGAATTAAAATTCACCAGCCACTGTGAGTCCCATGCTGTAGCAGAAATGAGATCTTTTTCAAGCTCAAATGCCCCCTCCAAGCAATCAGAGAGTGTATGCTTATTATGAAAAGAATAAATGGTAGTATCATCAGCAAACAATGCCACCTTAGATGTGAGAATACCTGGAAGATCGTTAATGTAAATTAAAAAGAGTAAGACAACGATATTCGATGGATAAAGAGAGAGAGCTTAGTCAATGTGATTAGAAATAACTTCAAAAAGAGTGCAGTTTTGAGATGAAGGAGGGCGATATAGAACAATAAGAAAGGCAATATATTGAAGTAGTGCTAAACGAAAGCACACAAAAGAAAAGTCTGTGGATTCAAATCTAGTTTCCTTATGGAAAACTAGGTTTGAATCCGCAAACCTAGTTTCCCATAAGGAAACTCAGTTTGTGGATTAGGTTAGAATCTACACACCTAATCCACAAACCTATAAAGAAACAAGGTTTGTGGATTAATAGAATGAGTTGCCTAGTCATAAAAACAGAGACACAAGCTAAAACCCATGCATTGAGTCAAGAAGATCCAGCGTTCAACATCTTAAATTGGAAAAAATGTATTAAAAATACATCTGCGTCAGCCTAATAGATGAAGAAGGGGTGCGAGACTGGTCAACAAATAGAATATGTTTATCCCTTAAGTCTTTGCCGAGGAGGCCTTCTAAAAGACAGTAGTCGGATGCATTTAACATCTGCCCAAGAGGAGTATTTTTATCGAGACACCATCTCTAACCTTTATTCAACAAAGAGCCCCAAGGCAGGTGGTGTTTTAAGTCGGAGTTGGGTTCTCCTAGCCTTTGCCTAAAAAAGCGTATCCTACAAGGCAGCAGGAAATGAAGCAGGTTGTTATAATCCAATTATCCGACGGAAGTTATATTAGTGGGAAAGAGAAAGGATAAATTCTTTTACATGGACAAACTCAATATGTCAACGAATCATTAATTGAGATGATTTGGACTCGTGCACCTTAAAGAGTCTATGTAGCAAGAACCATTGTTGAGATGACTATGAACTCTGCAATAATTAGTTTCAACAACGGAGTTTAAGGCTTACTACCATTATTTGTAAAATGTAATGTTGCACCAGGACATTTTACTGCAAAAAAAATCTTGGAAAGCATTTTTGTGTTTGCAGCGAGAAAACTACGAACTAAAATAATTATTTGCCTGCAAACAACGTTGAACTAACGTTGAAACCTTACGATGAATTAACGTTGATTCAACATTTAGAATGACAGTTTTTTTAACGTTGATTTATCAACGTTAAACCGACTGTTAAAAAATGTTTTGTAATCACAGAAACCGTTGATAAAAACTGTGAAACGTACTATGTATGTCCGATAGTGTTGTTGTACATCTCTATTATATTATCAAGATATAATATGGATAATAAATCTACTCATAGTCTATACTTATACTATTTAGAACTTTTTCAGTTTAGTTTAGTTAAAATAGTATTATTATTTTAAAATAGTAAGAAAGAGATAAAACTTGTTTTATTGAAAAATATATTTAAATATTACATATATTTACATAAAATTGAATAAAACCTACACAAATTTCTTCTCTTTTCCATAACCTTTTTGAAATGGAGCATATTTACAACATGCTCCATTTCAAAAAGGTTATGGAAAACAAAAAAAAAAAAGTCCTCAATATTTGCAATTTGCCAACTATAGTTCCAAACTTGCTAAATGTGCCAACTCAAATGCTTGAAACTTATACGACAGCTTTGGGGGTAAGGGACACCCCTACACCCCCCATTCTGGACGGCTCTGCTGTTAGATGATAATTAATAATTTTTTCAAATATTTAATTTAAATGAAACAACCTTTTTTCAAAACAAATTAATAATCAAAATAATAAACTTTTCTAACATTGAAAAGTAATTGTCAGGATGGCCACATATCATTTTCATAAGAAAAATAGGATTTTAGCGGAGATTTCGCATTTAATTTAGAAGATTTAGTTGTAGTTGTGAATTCAAATTTTTCACAATCCTGTTTGCTTTCTGTGGAATTGAAATAGTAATACGAATAGTTATATATTTTGTATCAACAAAATAATTCTTCTTACTACATTATTTAAAAAATAATAATTGTAACTTCCATTAATATAAATGTAATGAAGAGAATTTAGTTTTTATTTGTGGAAATTTTTCTTTATTGAAACATATGTAAATATTTATAACAATCAATCTAATTTCTTTTTTTTTTCCGCCACCTTTTCAAAACGGAGCGTATTTTATGAAGTCAGACAAAATGCCATCAATTAAAGTTTCAGTCGCCCCATGTATTCAATAGAAAAAGCTGTAAATAAAAATGAAAAAGTTTTACATATCTTATAAAGGTATACCTTTCACAACACCATATAAATTAGTGCTCTTAAAACATATTTTTCCACCTTTCCCCATCATATTCATGGAGGCCATAAAATTGTTAGAAAATATTCTAAATTTTAATAGATAAGTGAACTAATATAATATTAATACTAATATTAACTATTTGAAAACTAATATTAATTTTTTTTTTCAAATATTTAAATTGAACTCATTATTAAATAAATTTTTTTAAATAAATTAATCCTTAAAATTCATTAATAATTAAAAATTATTTTGATTACCCTCAGCGTTTTTTGTGAATTTTGTCTTATAAAATTCTGTCTTTTAAAGATAATTACACTAACTAATTGTAATCTATTCAACTAGAAAAACAAAAACATGTAAAGGTAATATTATTGTTTGAAATTTTAATTATCTTTATACAAATAACCATATATTTTTAAGTGACAGATAAAAATGACATTTAATTATAATCACTATTTGTTCTGCTAAAATCTATTTATAACTTTAGTCCTGCTCTAAAACAATACAAAAATGTTATTTGTTTTGATATTGTCCTGGTCATGACCTTAAATTGATCCTATATTAGAACAGGCATATTTTTTAGCAAAGCTTAAGACTTATCTTGGAGAAGGAAAGCTTGGATATAAAACTCTCAATTTCATCGTAGGAGGAGCTTGTAAACCTGGTCTGGTAATCTTCTGGTAGTATAACAAGAAAAAAATTAATTAGTCCTGATCTGAATAACAAGTTAACACCAGGAATGACATCTGGTTGTAAAAATTGCTTAACCTTGCTCATAACGTATTATAATCATATTCATGAAAATGAAACTGTGGGCATTAAACATTAATTGCCCTTAAACCATTGAAATTATACTACCAAATAAAAAGCCATTATTCTAATATATACAGTTATAAGTTTTTATAAGTTTTGACATAAAGCTGTAGACATAAAATTAAAAAAAGTTCTGAAAATAAAGGATATAACTATTTAATAAAATACTTATTAAAACTCACCCATGATGATTGTGTTTTTTTCATCATCTAATATCTTGACCTCTTCATCAAATTTAGCTACTGACAAAATAAACCTTATTTGGCTTATAAATTCACTATTATAAGCAGGCTGGGTCACTATGTTTTGGCTTCGTAACTCATTTCTTACATCAGTAAATAAATATAAGACTCTCTTTTGAAACTATTTAAATTAAAATAGTTTCACAAAACAATTTTTGTTGAATATTTTTACAAACTTAATAAACTTAAATAAAAATTCACTAAAAAATAAATAATAACATACTGCCTTCAGCCATCGGGAACTTATCAACGTTATTTAACTTTGGTACTTTGTTTCCTTTTTTCTTATACTCATTGTGTAATAAAATCTCCTTTTCACATGCATTGTATCCGTTATGATTAATTGTACCTTTAATAAATGCTCTTGCAGGCGCATAACATATAAATGCCCTAATAATTACATTATTTTTTTTTTGTCTTAAAAATATCAAAATTTCCTATCTAACTAAAGTTGTCTTTATTCATTTAAAAAGTGAAAAATTAAATCATCAATATTAGATGGTTTAGATTTTCCATAAGATAATCCCAAAATAAAAGGGTTAAAATTTACTACTCTACATAAAATAGGCCAGAGGTTCATTGATGTTGACCTAAATAAAGGTAAACCATAAATATTTACATCAATGAGTATTGTTTCATTTATAAAAATTGACATTCGTTTACACATTCTTATGAACAGCAGTGCTCTACAGCCCATTTCGCCAGCTTATGATTAAGTGAAACATCATTTTTTTCAATTTCTTTTGAGAAAAACATAGTGTCATTGTCACTTTGAGACAAATAATCATAAAGAAATTCTTCACTTTCATAATCGCTTTCCGAATTTTTGTCTTCTTCTATTATACTGATGTTTTGTGTAGATTTTGAATTGTTATTATTTCTCTCGAGTTCCTCTTCTTCACTACTAGAAGATGATTCTGCCAGAGCTTGAACATTAGAGTGGCATTTTCGCCAGTTTCTTTAATGAGCCATTAATTTATTTTATCGTTAGAACAAGTAGAAATTTGAATACTATATAAAACGTTTTCAAAAATTAAAAATTAAAAATTTCTCTCATAAACACCTCTGTGTTGCACATTATACTAAAATATTATTTTAATTACTTTTTTCGCTTTAACTAATTTTACTTAAACTTTAAGCACCAACTCAACGTACGGTTTTTTTATAATTGAGTTTTTTTTGTCAACGTTGATTTAACGTTGAAACAAAATTAAATAAACAACGTTTAAACCGTAACGTGTTTTTAACGTTGTGACATAGTTGGACAATGTTGAAACAACGCTTCAACCAAATTTCAATTTGCCGGCTGGGAATTGATGTTGAATAGAACAAAAATTATGTTTGTATGATGTTTGCAAACATCATAAAAAATTTTGTTTCCACTATTCAACAATACAAATTTTTAACATACACACACTATTCAACAGTACAACTTTCAATTAACAGCTTGCATGTTTAAGACAACATTAGGGAAAAACAAAGAGACTATTTAAAATATTTGAGGGCTTTTTTAACAACAAAAAGATGAGAATGGTTGGTAAAGCCTTTGCTAAACAATCTGCCAAATAATATAAATTCAGGTACCTGACATACCAAGTCTTATATGCAAGTTTGTGATGCAAATCTAAATCTAAATCTGAGCCATAAAATTATTAGAAAAAGTTGTCAATATTGTAAAAAAAAAAAACAGAACAAAAAATTAAACCACGTGAAATTTTACATAAAAAAACTTATACGTAATCATGTGATCGGACTGTCTAAAAGAAAAATCCATCGTTAAATAATTTAAATTATATTAACTTTGAAGGATACAAACCTTATATTATGTTATATAATATTTATTACCAGATTATAGTAACGTTTACAAAACGTATTCTATTGGTTCAACAAATTTATTAGACGGTAACAATGACTACGATTGCGCCACTGTTTAAATAATATTTTTTAATATAGAATAGAGGAACAATAGAATATTAGTTATTATGGAAAATTAATAATGAGATTTGATATGTTTTATTTTTTTATTCAAATTAAATGATGTATTTATTGTTTACCTTCAAGCTTAAATTGCATAACTTTATATATTACGTAAATTTGCTTAAAAATAATAAGTAAAGATGTAGTAAAAAAAAGGAGATGGCTTAATCTACATTCAACTCAGCTAGGAATCGGCTGAATCTTGGATTTAGTAAGTTTTTATATTTGATTTTTGAAGTGTTTTTTTTATATATATACTCTATTCATAGACACGGTTAGTGTAACTCAAAAGCAAAACTTTGCATTTGAGTGACACAAACCGTATATTGTAGTTTTTAACTGTTTTGATCAGTATACATTTAATCGTTAAATTCATTGCTTTTAACTATATTTTACCAGATTAAATAATATATTTGTCATCAATTATATTAACATATTCATTTGAGATGTTTTCATACTTGCTTGAGTTGCATGCTTTCCAACAATGCCATTTAATAGTTACGTGGCAGAATATTTTTGGTCTTGAAAAGGGCAATAAAAATATATTAAGAGCGTATAAAGGACGATAGAGAAATGCTAATAAAACTTTTGGATAAATTAAAAAAATGTAAATTTTAATAAAAAAAAGTTTATTTTTTATTGTAATTTTGTTTTTAATTGTATTATAACAAGCCACCACCAAGTGTAATTGGAATATTTTGAGTCGGAGGGTAGAAATTAGTTTGGCATTTGGATGATGATGGTTGCACCCTCTCACCCGATTTCAACAATATAACAAAAACTGATCTAAATGCATTAAACTTAGTATCAATAAAAATAAAGGTTTAAAAAATAACAAAAATAAGCTACTGACGTGAAACGCAAAAAGAAATTTTCGCGAACCCTTTTATTCACCTTTGTTAATTGTGAATGCAAAACTTTAAATGTTAACGTTTTTTATTAATTAATTAAAAAAATAAAAAACTTAAATTTAAGATGCTTAAACCAGACACCTAATATATAAATCCAAAATAGACCAAAAATAAATTACACATTTCACTTTAAAATGAACAAATAAAAAAGTTATTATTTGCTGACAACAAATAAAAATTTAGACAAGCAGTAAACATTATTTACAAAACTTTTTTAAACCTTTTCTTAGCAGGTTAACGTTTTACAAGTTAATTTATTGTTTGTTTTGATTTTTTGAATAATGTCATTCCCAACATGGCTGCAAATAATAAAGTTGGGAGTCTTATCACCGAGCCCCGTCACACAAAAATTTACATGCACAATAAATGATAAAAGACAAAAAGACAGTATAAATACAAAAACAAAAACAAATCAAATACTTCAGCAATAAAATAATTTGTTGCTAACAATCTTCCAGCAGAATAATTTTAAAAATAAAAAAGTAAAAACGACAGAAAATCATGAAAGTTATAAAAACACAAAAAAAAATGCGTTGTTTAATTAAAAAAAAAAAGCAATATATGTAAACATAAGTATTTGGGCTGATTATTTAATATCATCAAAAATATGAACGAAAAAGACAACTTTACTTTCGTTATCTTTTATACTAATGGTTAGAAACCATTTTAATAAAAGCTAAAGAAAGTGATAAAGATTTAATTTATTTTCAAGCGATTCAGTCCAAACCTTTAAATTGTTTTCAAAAAAGGTATTTGAAATCTAATATATCGAATTCCATGTTCAGTAAATACCGTTTTGAATCATCCTTAAAACTTTGCAAAGTGCAGTTTAAAACGAAGTTTTGTTTTTTACTAAAGATTGGAAGAAATTTTTTCCAAACTAAAGGTCCCCGATATTGAATTTGGTACGAACTTAATTTAAGAAGGTTTATGGGAACAACAAAGTTATTCACTGAAAATTTGGTTGGATATTTATGGGAGATTTCATTAAAGTAGGATTGAAATGTTACTGGAGAAAACCCAAGTTTTGCTTTAAACATAAATAACATTACTTGATGAATATCAGGCTTATAAATATTTAAAGCTCCAAGCTGACGTAAGAGAGGTTCGCATTGTGTTTTTCTATTTGCCCCAAATACTATCCTGCAAGCATGTTTTTGTTTACTATAAATTTTTTTGAGTTTAGTGTGATTAGTGCTACCCCAGGAAATGTTACAGTATGAAAAATAACCGTGTATAAACGAAAAATATAAATTTTTTAAAGACTCGTTATTAAGAAAAGGTTTTGTTCGGTATAACATGGCAATATTTTTTGAGATCTTACCTTCAATATATTTAATATGAATTTTCCATGACAATTTTTCATCTAAGAGCACTCCCAGAAAGTTTGTAGTCAATTCCCTTTTAATTATTTTATTATTGATTAAAAGATTGGGTAGTTTAAGAGGAATATTCTCGGCTTTACTAGGTTTATGGAATAGGATAAATTTTGTTTTCTCTACATTTAATGATAGTCGGTTACTTATAAACCACTCGTTGATCTTATCTTATCGTTGATATTGTAAAGCATGCTACTTTATAACTTGCTATGTAGCATAGGTACATGTAGTCCCTACATGCCTTTATATAAAATAATATATTTAATGTTTTAAAAAATTTTAATAAAACATATTCTAATTTTAGTGATTAAAAACCAAAAGTTGGAAAAAAATAAAAACACAATAATTTAAATCAAATATATTACCTGATTTTTGAGATATTAAATCATAAGTTGTATAGATTAAACCATGTGGTACTCAAGAAGTGACTGAAAATGAAAAAGGGTGTTGTCCATAAAGGACAACACTATTACTGCGTTTAGAAATGACGAATACAATAATTTTAAAAACTTTCCCATATACAGTGGCGACAACATAAATAGCACACTTTCATGACTAGTTGGTTTTACTTTTTGATGCCAACTTTTTTGTATTTATAGCAATTGCTGTTATTTTTTAAAGCATCAACAATGTTCACCTTTTGGAACGGAAATACTAATTTGACATTTATAGCTATCAAATTTGCTTGTTTTGAGCATTTAAGCGGTCGTGTTTACCTTTTGACGGTCATTTTAAATAGCACAAGTTTACTTTTTATTTAAAAAAAAACTTAAATTCTTTTATCATATCAAAATATAATAATTCTACTCAGTATTTAAAGAATATTCTTGTAATTTATTTGGCAAAAAAAAAAAATTCATTATCTATCAACTATGGGACGAGGTAAACATGGAACAGATGTCTTTCGAGGACAAGTACAGGCATTTCGAGATCTTGGATTGAACAATTCTGAAGTAGCTCAAAAATTGGGTTGTTCTCGTAAGAAAGTTATCAATGCTATTAATTTATTTAACGACACTGGTTCATTAAGCAACAAAAAACGCAAGTCTCGCGAACGAAAGACAACCCCCCAGAGAAAACGCAGCCATTTTATCGTATTGCTAAGCTGAATCCTTTTGTTGGCGCATCAAAAAATAAAGAACAAATTGCTCAAAATTTAAAACTTGATCTGTCTGTCAGCACAGTTAAAAGTCGCTTACGCGAAAATAAGCTATTTGGAAGGGTTGCCCGAAAAAAACCATTAGTCTCAAAACGTAATCTCGTCAGCCGTTTGAAGTTTGCAAAACAGCACGTACACAAAGATTTAAGTTTTTGGCAAAATGTGCTTTGGACTGACTAGTCTAAGTTTAATCGCTTTGGATCCGACGGAAAACAATATGTTCGTCGTCCCCAAAACCAAGAACTCAGCCCTCGCTATACTCTTAAGACCGTAAAACATGGTGGTAGCAATGTGATAGTTTGGGGCAGTTTTTCATGGTGTGGTGTGGGCCCGTTGCATAGAATTCAAGGGACAATTGATCAACACATGTACAAAGAAATACTTGAAAACGTCATGTTGCCATATGCCGAGGAAAATCTCCCTTTGGTTTGGAAATTCCAACAAGACAACGACCCTAAGCACTCCGCCAAAAGTGTTAAAGTGTGGTTTAACGCTAAGAAGATTAATGTATTGGAGTGGCCCGCATAGTCACCAGACTAAAATCCGATAGAAAATTTGTGGGAGAAAGTTGACAGAAACATAAACCGGTCAACTGCAACAAATTTAGACCAACTTTGGATTGAAATAAAGGCTGCTTGGGACGCCATTACGCCTGAACGATGTTAAAAATTGATCTTGTCAATGGGCTGTCGTTGTCAAGCAGCTATTGACTCAAAAGGATACCCCACTAAATATTAATTTACCTCTAATAAAGTTTTCTAAACTATTTGTACAAAGAACCTCCATGATTTTGGTAGCAAAAGGACGAAATGATAGTTTTGTACAGGGTGTGCTATTTAAATTGCCCCCTTATTCTGTACTTTTTTTTAACGAAGTTACACTCTTTTCTTACTCAGTAACGTTATCTTCTAAAAATAATATTTTATTTGTCTGAAAAATTTTAGATCTCAAAAACTCACATCTCTTGAAAATATATCATTACATATTGAATATCAATCTGTGCTATTTATTTTGTCGCCACTGTATGTATATGGAAGAGTTTTTTAAACAATTGGATCATTATAAATGAAGCTGTTAATGCCAAAAACCATTATACCAGAATTTATTGGAAGCCTTTGGTATGTCAAGAGCAGTAGACATTGCTTTAGTGCTTTTATCAAATCACTTATAGTGGTAAGAAGAAAGATAACAGTTGAGTAATTCCGATAAAGGAAAACGAAGCAAAAAATTGTTTAAAATTGGGGAGTCGTCCTAGTAGCACCATTATTCTGGAGGTAGGTTAAAAATGACACCTTAACGTTGAAAAACGAAAATTTTAAAATGTTGTTTTTAGGCTTTGAAAGTTGTAATCGAAGTGATTACTCTCTTAAAAGTGACTGGAAAAGTTTTTAATAATTGTTTAAGCTATCAAGAAGTCATCACAAACCAAAAATGGTGTAATTTCTTATTTTAATATAAGCAACATATTATTAACTATGTCACTTAAACAATATATGAAAATGTGTGTGTGTGTGTGTGTGTGTGTGTGTGTGTGTGTGTGTGTGTGTGTGTGTGTGTGTGTGCGTCTGTGTACGTTGCGTTTTGTTTAAGGACAAATCCATATACAGATACACCGTCTAGTATAAGAGGTTGTTTTTTTTTTCTGAAACTTTGAGGTTTTTTGATTTGAGAGATTCAGACGATTTAATAAAGAGGACAATTTTTAGATTTTATAAATTGTCGGCAAGCAAGCCCACAAATCATAATACATTTTTAATTAATTTTTTTGAATATCAGTCCTAATCTATTTAACTATGAAATGACGTAATATATTGATATCCCAATAGTCCGATTTAAATTCGCATCGCATCGCGTTTAACAGCCTGCCTATTAAGGCTAATTTACTTTCTTCTTTTTTAAACAACATGCTGTATTAAATATATTTAAATTGATTTACAAAAAAAAATTATTGTAACAAAAATGTAAGGCGACTTCACTCAATCGTCTTTCTGTTTGTTCTTTATTGTTTTCTTTCTTTTCGAGACTGCACTCTTTTTGATTTTATTTCTGATAAAATTTACCAAACGCTACCTCTTAATCAATCACCCATTATTGTTGTTACTAGTGACTCTTCACAATGAATCACCAGGTAAAATTTCTGATCCTGCTAGCAAAACTCGAATTAAATCTCCAATAGCAGGCGCTTTTTGAAATACGCATCCTATAATATTTTGTAAAGACAGTGGAGCTTCGGGAATGGCTCGGGATTGGCTCGGGATTAGAAACAAGCCAATATTGTGGTGTAAATGTTTTCTAAGCAAAAGATTTAAAAGGGTAAAAGTTGGAGAATTTGTGTTAGAAAGAAAGAAAATAGAAAATGAAGTCTCTCAAGGCTCAGATTTAGGCCCAGTATTCTTCTTTGTATTTTTTAATGACTTACCAAATAAAATCAAAAATGACGGCAAACTATTTGGTGACGATATTAAACTAATTGTAGTCATTAAACCAGAGGCGTAGAAAGAATTTTTTGGTGTTCAAGATAGGTAACTTCCAGACATAGAGGAAACTCCAAACATTTATATGTTTATACTTATGTCAAATAATAAGGGTTTGCAAAAAATTGCAATGATTGGAGGCTGGGAACAAAAAATGTGAAGTATTTTTTGTACTACTCTTAACTAGACTTATATTCATCGATAAATTTTAAGTTTCATTGTATTATCTATTAGCGTTTAAAAATTACTACCATACAAAGTTTAAACCCCCTCAATTTAAGGGGGTTGCAATTTGAGGGGGTTGTTAACGTAAAATGAAAATAATAAAGATAAAACATAGTCTTTAAAAAAATGCCTTACTATAACAATTTCTACAAATTATAAATAACTAAACAAATACGGAAGCAGAAAACCTAACCAAAGGTTCTAATTTTTGATAATAGACAAACAGAAAACATGAATAACAAAAAAAAACAAACGAAAAGTTACTGTCGATAATAATAATAAAGAGAAAAAACGTTTATTAAGAAAATGTTAATAAACGTTTGATGAGTTAAATTAATATCATTAAAATAAAAATTTATTTGTTTTATCCTTTTTAAAGTTCTTTTCTTTAACATTTTTTTCCCTTCATTTTAAAAACTTTTTTCTTTTTTTCATATAATACTGATTTTCTATTTTTTATTTCATTAATTATTTAAGTTTTTTTTGTTTTTTTTTTTACATTGAATCAGTATTATATGAAAAAAAGATAAACGCAACGACAATGGTTTTGCAATTGTTAACCATTTGCAAATATTAACCCTTTGCAAATTTGGCAAGTCACCTCTAATAAAATGAACGGTTAGTTCAATCAGTACTTGATTATTGGTAGATAAATTCTCCTCAAGGCACCTACTAGCCCAGTTCAAGACGAGTGTTGCGTCTTAAGGATGGTACTCTTCTGGCCACATAGATTTTTTTATATCTGTAGGCTCGTGAGAAACAGAATTCCAAATGTCCAGCAGCATTTTCAAAATTGGCTCAATAGGTCTGTTATGATTTCCACTAACTGCATTCCATGACCAATTTCCTTCTCAACGAGTACTCTGCGTCCAGATTTCCGTCCAGTGTTAGTAGAAGTGGTGTCGAAAATAAAGGTAATCAAAGTATTTAACAGCGTCCAGGAAAAAACCCTAAAGACATCTTTCGTGGCGTAACTAATAAAGTTGATAACTGCAGGCCCATCCCAACTACTTGTCAGAATAGCAACATGCTCATCTTTTTAAATACAAAAAATGTTTGTTTTTAAGTATTTAAATATTTAAAAACACTTAACACAGCGAGCTAGTAATAAATTAATCATGCATTTACCATGATGGATAAAGAGAATGCTTCTTCCGAAATTTCCTTTTTATTTGAGCACCTTTTTTTGTTCTATCCTACGGTTGCGGTGAACTGATCATCGTGAGATTAGAAAGTGATGTAACTAAGCACCGCCAACTTTGACTTTTGCTTCAACAGCCAATTGATCTTTTAGGCTGAGGCCTAATCACTTGGAGATATCATTGAATAATTTTGTTAACGTTGCAGGATCAATTTAGAAAACAATAGTTGACAATCTGGTTATTTGGCTGGAAAAGAGTATAAGCTTCCACTTAAATTCCAACTTCCAATTAAATTGTATAAATTACAATTAAATATAAACTAAAGTATAAAACGAATAGTTCTACTAAGACGGTTTTCATTTTTAGAAAACATATAACTCCACTAAAACGGCATAGATCATATTTATATATAAAATAAGTATAAAACAAACATCTCCACTTATAAAGTAAAAATTATAATTAAATATATAGATTATGTATAAATGAATACTTCTCTTAAGGGGTATACAATATAATTTAATATAAACTAATGTAGTTTAGTTAATATAATATAAACAAATATGATATAAACTAATAATAATTTAGTAATAAACTAATAAGCGAATATTTTCAATAAAGCAGTATAAATTATAATTAGATATAAACAATGTATAAAATTAATATCTCCGCTAAAATGTTATTTATTTTATACGGTATACAAGATATAAATGATCAGTGACTAGAATTTCCATCTCTTTACTACCTGCTTTTATACTGGGTACCTGTCCAACTTTTTAAATAATTGTTTAGCTAACACCTACTGTAACAAAATTGTATCTTCTTTTTCACTGATGCTTTTACGGCTGTATATGTTCCATAAAGTAACTGCATTGTTTTGGAGTCCAGTATCAAAGTTATACAAAAATTACTTTACTACGTTGCCAAATTACAAAACCACTTGACTATTGTATTCGGGAAGATCCTTAAATTAATTTTTTATATTTACAATGTTATTTATATTTTTGCAATATAAATAAAATAGTAAATAATACTGTGAAATGTCGAAGACGTTACGGAATATATTTGTTAAAATTTTAAGCAAATATACTCAAAAAAGAAGGTAAAAAAGGATTTTTCAACTTTTTTTAAGTGGATGGCCCTAAATTTTTTATATATAAAAAAATATTTGGCATATATTCCTTTTTTCTTAAATCTTAATTTAAAAGTTGGTGTAATTTTGCAGAAATGACACACGCTACGGGCGAGTGACACCGCGGCGAGGTTCAGACAGAATTCAATGAGCTTTGTTTTATTTATAAAGCTGCTTTGTTTTAAACAAACTTATAGATATATTAAATCATTTCTAGAATTGTTATGTTTTAAATAGCATTTATCAACTTGATTATCATTAAATTTAATTTTGAATATAATTTAAATTTAATAGAATATATTTAACATAAACACTTAATAAATATTTATAATCTTATAAACATTTATTAAGTTTAAATTAAATATGTTCTATTAAATTTAAATTGTAATCAAAACTTGATATAATGATAATCAAATTGATAAATGCAATTTAAAACATGGCAATTATTTTTTTTACTATTATAATTTTTAACAATTATAATTTTTTTCCGATTTTACAAACATTCTTTTCTATTTTTATAGAACAAATACTCTATTCAAAAGAGTATTTGTTCTATAAAAATAGGTCACAAATGGGGTAAAGGGTAAAATTAAGGGGACCTAAGCCCATTTAAGAATTTTAGATGCCCATTACAAAAAAAATAATATAAACTAAATTTCAAATGATTTTTGGAAAAGTTAAAAAATCAAAAATATTTTAAAATATTTACAATATTTATGTATATACGGTACATAATTCAACAAAAATCAAATAATTTTTTGTCCTGCTCTAGAGCAGCATGTTAAAGTTAATGGTAAATTAAACTCTTTGCATTAAAAGTAATTTAAACTTACATGGAATAGATTTACACATGTAGAAAAGTATATTCGACATCGAGAGCAACCCTGTAGTTTGGAATAAAGTCTCCACACTGTTTAACAAACTGTTTTGGATAGATAGAAAAGAGTTTTTACATCTTAGTTTTCTCAACTTAGACATGTGTTTTAGTATATGTGAGACTTCAAAATAAAGAAAGATTCTTGTTAAAGTACAAATTTTTCCGACTAAGTATAAGTTGGCCTTTGCTAAAAAAAATTTGTTTTAAAAAGCTTCTGATTGAGCCTTGATTCCTATCGCCCAAGTTTTTTTTAACATTTTACAGTCAGTTTGCTAAACAGTGTGAAGGCTTCATTCTAAATTTAAGTCTTTATGGAATAGATTTAAATATGTAGAAGAGTATACTCAACATTGAGGGCAACTCTGTAGCTGCTTTTAATGCAAGAATTGTTTAATTTAGTTTTTTGTTGCATACTGCTCTAGAACAGGATAAGCAATTGTTTGGTTTTTGTTGGATTATGTACCATATATACTAAATCCCAGAAACATACTATTTTTTTCCCAGGATAAGAACAAATTTTCCCAGGATAAGATAAGAACAAAATTCAGGATATTTTGTAAAGAAATTCATTCTCATCTTTTTTTTATTAATATTAAACTTATTGATAATGCTTAAGTTTAATAATATTGTTAGTCTGATGCATGTTATTTTTTTGTTTAGCATATTTATTTTTGAAACAGGTAGGCTTACGCAAAAAGTTTTAAGAGGCTCACAAACATGCTTAAACTTATAAAAATTTGGGCTTTCTTTTATGTTTTGTGAGAAAGACAAAAAAAAACTTTCTTCTGCTACATACATATTTTGTTTTTCACTCAAGAAAAAACACAATAACTTCATTAAAGGATTTTCATGCATCAGTTAAGCACAAGAACTCCGTTATTATTAGAATTATGCTCATATTAACTCATGTTTACAAAATATTTGTAGTTTAGAGAAGACTTAACAATGTACTTGTTGTTTTCTTATCTTATTTTTAACAAAGTCTGAACCTTGATATGTTTATAACCATTATACTTATTATATAGCATGCTAATTTAAGTCACTCTTTATCAATTAAAAAGGTAAGTTTAATTACTTAGATTCAATCACACGTTTGTGAAATTTTTGAGATGATGAAATGAATATAAATGAATGTATGTTATAATTTAATAATTTAAAGTATTTTCTAAAATGGGTTGTCTGCAAAAAAAGCCATGACTAAAGGAGGAAATAGAAAGATACAGACTAAGCTGTTTCTTCTAAAGTATCCTATCAATCAGTTGCCCATGAACCAGCTCCCAAGCATTAGAAATGTGCTTAGATAAAAAAACAAATCTCTAAAGTCTTTGAAGTTTAAGTTTACTAAGCTTGTTGTAGCTTGTTCTCAAAAGTTTCCAGGCAAAGATCTTATTTGCAAAGGAGGTTTTTTGTAAAGATCCCAACCATAGATGTGTCACTGCTCTTGTAATGGATGTGTAAAACAAGGTTGGTTTTGGAGAACTCATCATTTCTGAAGCTTCTGTTGGGTAAAAATAATTGATTGTTATGTAAATAAAAATATAAGCAATTCAGAAAAAAAATTGTTAAATACAAACATAAATAAAAAAAAGTAACCAAGACATGGATAATTAATTAACTAAAGAATTTTTTATATCTTGAAGGGATAAGATAAGATTAAGAAGGGATAAGGGAAAAGACTATGAAAAAATTTACCAAGATGCAGGAAGATTTCATACAGGAGAGTAACAAAAACTTTGACATATCTGTGGGGAAGTTTAAGGAAAAGATCTAATCAGATCGGCTTTGTTTTCAGTAGACATTTTGTGAAACCACACTTTCCAACACTGGAGTATTTGTTGGCACCATTACCATTCTCACAAATACTATCAACATCCCCTTTCTCTGGTTTTTCTGCATCCATAAAATGAGAGGTGTGTAACTACATGTTGTAGTTACACACCTCTCATTTTATGGATGCTCTTACTGATGAGAAAACAAAAGGGAGCAGGAGAGCACTGTAAGACTGCAGAAAGTCTGACCAAGGTATATCAAGGTATAGGTAGACAAGATTGAGAAGATCATCAGGTTTGATTGGAATGAGCTACAGGTAGGACCATCCCTGTTCAACATTGTGCAGGGATGGTCCTATAGTTCTACCAAGAACTATGACAGGTTCTGATACTTAACAAAACAGTTAGTTATACTGGTTCTAGCTGGCAATGATGTTTACAAGAAGGTAAAGAAGATGTTGTAGATGTTGATTAAGTATGATGTCCCATATTATGTATGATGTCCCAGTTTCATATGGTAAAACCAAAGCTACCTGTTATAACAAGAACTGGATACTGTTCAAGGTAGCTGAGCATCATGTTAGAGAGGCAGAGAGCTGGGTTAAGGGAGAAGCCATTAAGATGTTTTGATTTATTAAAAAAGTTTTTGAAATTGATAGTATGTGTCAATGACTGCTTGGAAAATGATATCATACTAATCCAGGACTTTATTGAAGGCTACTGGTTGGGTGACATGACATCCAACCAGTAGATAATCCAATAGAATCTCATGCTTGTTTTCAAAGACAACAGAAAGAAACTAAAGAATGACTTGACAATGAAGCAAGTCAATAATGTTTAATTTTTTAAACTGCAAATATAAATAATTTTGAATATTTTTTTTGTTTTAAACTTTGTTTAAATTATATGAAATTTAATTTATAATTTTTTTTTTGTATAATCTAAAATGCTTAAATCTAAAATGCTTAAATGCACCCTCAATTTTACCCCGTGTCCCACTTGTGACCTCTATCATTTTTTCCCAATCTTATAAATACTCATTTCTGTTTTTATAGAACAAATACTTTTAATTTGAAAAAATTGCATCTTAAATGTGCAATTTAAAAGTATAAATGGGCTAAGATCCCCTCAATTTTAACCTTTTACACTGTTTCAATTTTGACCCCATTACAATTTTGTCGATTTAAAAAAAAAAGCTCCTCGTTTTTCGAAATTCGCTAACTGCCTAGACAGCATTTGCCAACTGACTGTCTAAATTTGTTGACTTTGACTGTCTGACTGACAACTGACTCTCCGACTGACTGTCTAAATTTGCCGACTTGTCTAAAGGGTCTACATTTGCTGACTGATTTGTCTAAAAGGGTCAAATTTGCCAACTAAATAAGTAAAAATTCATTAGTCCTCCCGCCCCCCACACTCCGATTGCGCGGGCTTTATATATATATATATATATATATATATATATATATATATATATATATATATATATATATATATATATATATATACTGTATATATGCAAAAATTTAATTAAATAAATGGGAAAAAAATTTGTTCTAAAACAAAAAGTTTTTTTTTTTTTCTTTAGTTTTCTTCCATAAATAATGGTTTGGTCTTTAAAGTCAGTTTTGGTTACTGGTTCTAGTAGAGGTATTGGTTTTGAGCTTGTTAAAAGATTAACTAAATCTGCTCAAGTTGTGTTTGCATGCTGTCGTTCTCCTGAGACTTCTCATGTATGTACATTGTTTAAACTGTTGTATTTATTAAATAGAAGTTTTGTTTAATAATACACATGCTCCTAATAAAGAAGTTTTTTTTTCAATTTTGCAACTTCAATTTAATCTGCTGCCTTTATTTTATGTTTAGTAATATAATGAAGTTTAAATAAGAAAATAAATTTATGAGAAAGGTCTACTGAGCCCTATGGTAATTAAGTGAGATGTATGAAGTTATGTTAGATTAATTTAAGTGAGGTTTTACTGAACTTCTATTAATCCACTAAATTATTTGTAAAAACTGATTTGAGTTTGATTAAAACAAAACAAAACAAAATGTAATAGTGTTAGAAACTACATTTTCATGTAAAATCACAGTTAACTTCTTTTTAACACTGAATTTATTAAATCTAATGAATTAAATTCTGAAATACACAAAAAGACAAAAATCTGCACCCTAATTCACCAAAGTTGCTTAAATTTTCCATAAATTTTTTAGAGACATAAGTTAGGAAATGCTGTAGTTTTTTCAATAAAATTCTGTGACCTTAAACTTCTATAGTGACTGAAAAAGTGCTCTTTTAGGTGTTCGTAATGCTGAAGTTTGGTACCAAAGAAGTTTAAAATTGAATCTGAAAATTGTAGTTTTGTTGCTTTTAAAACAAAGCAATACAGTTTATTTTAAGTTTCACAAAATGCACTTAATAATGACATTAAAAAGGGCATCAATAGAGATCTAGCAAAAATCTGAATGGTAGAAAATTTTTAGTTATAATTTTCTTAAAGTTAAGATCTCCACATTGTGAATAAATTTTTTAGATGTATCTCTACTTTACGAAAAAAATTAATCAAGTTAGAAAATAAGAATGGATTAAATTTATTACTTGTTTACCCTCATTTAATTTACTACAAATTTATACAAAATGAAAAGGTATAACAATACTTTTTATTTACATTATATATAAAGTAAAAAAAAAACACATTAAGTAAATTTTTTTTTCAAAGTATGCAAAATATATACTAAACTTAACAAATTTGAAACTGTTTCAAATATTAAAATGTCTTTGCTATTTTTTTATATTCGTGAAATATAAAAATTTCTTGCTATTTCCTTAGTAAATTTTTATTATTAAAAGTTTACTCAAGTCATATTTGACTTAGTAGCAAAATCCTTAAAACTTTTTTGGTGCCAAATTTCAGTATCAGAGCATTACTACAAGCACCATGGTAATAGCAAAGAAAAATATTTTCTGCACTTTGTAGAACATTACTGCATATCAGTATAACATTTTTTACATTTTAAGTACTATTAAGGTACATCAGTAGAACATTTTGTACAATATAAGTACACTTAAGGTACTCAGTATGAAATTTTTTATTATTGATAAAAACTAATTGAGATTTCTTATATAAGTTGAAAACCACTGATGTGATTGTTTGATTTAAGATTTAAACCATTGGAGTGGTGTACCTCTAATACCATAATTTTTATTCCACAGTGGCAGACAGAGAGGTCGACAATATAAAATACTTTGTTTTGGTCAACAAAAATGCCACAGGCAAAGTTTAACTACTCGTTTTTGGTCTGTTGGTGTCAGGAGCCTTTAAAATGTTAACAGAACTACATTAAGAAAAAAAACACAATTAAAAAGGATTTAGAGTCTTGAGACCTATTGTTTTTTAATCTGAAATCTTGCAATGGTTTGCCATCATAAAACTGTCTGAATTTAGATGTTGTCAATGAAGGTAGCATGTTATGATATAAATATAAAGAGTTTATCAGACTTATGGTTTAAATGTGTTTATTGAATTAAAGAAGAGAAAAAAAAACTTTATTAGTTATTATATCAAAATGATTCCAGATATTTAGAAATATATGCTTAAGAATATTATGAATCGTTTAATTTAAGCTAGAGTGTTAATATATATATATATATATAAAAAAAACATCTTTGTTGGCTAACAAGTATTTATACTTAGGTTACCTAGATTACTTATTTTCAATCCATAAATTTTGGTGTGTAATCACTAGATCATAGGTTTCGTTAAGAAGTACTATCTCTGTTTGTTTTGTTGTTTTGTGCGTGTGTACTTTTGTGCATTTGTATTTTTGTGCGGTGTGCTTTTGTGTGTTTTGTGTGATAATAATGGTAAGCATGTTATTTTAGGATTTAAAAAACTTTGCATCAAATCATGAAAATGTGAAAGTTGTTGCACTTGGTAAGTAAAGATTAAAAAAAAATATATTTTTTTTTGGTTGTCTTAAAATAGAATTTTTATTAAAATTTACTTAGAATTATTAAATTTTTACTTAGAATAGTAATAAGTTGTAGTATTAGTAGTAGTAGTGCTTTTTCTGCAAATAAATGCTATAAATCTGAAAAGTTTTGATTTATAGCATTTATTTGCCATTTTATTTTAACTTAAAATTTGTAAAAACATCAAAACACCATGAGAAATTTGTTGCGTATATGTCATGGTAGAGATGCTTTTGTTATTAATGTGCTAGGGTAATTAGTCCTAATAAGCTTGAAAATATTGAAGTAAATTGAGGAATAAGTATTAAAGATGATTGGTGTGGAATAGATAAGTATAGAAATGTCGGTTTGGTAAAGACCTATATTTTACAGGTCTGACAGCTAGAATATATATATATATATATATATATATATATATATATATATATATATATATATATATATATATATATATATATATATATATATATATATATATATATATATATATATATATAAGAAAAAAAGTTTAGAAAAGGTCGGTGTGGAATAGATAAGTATAGAAATGGTCAGCCCATATTTTACAGGTCTGGACAGAGAAAAATAATCAGTTTGGTAAATACCCCTATTTTACAGGTCTGGACTTAGAAAAGGTCTGTGTGGAATAGACTTGCAAAGACCTGTATTTTTATGGGTCCAGTCAGCTAGTATTTTTTCAATAATGAGTATCTGTTTTTTATTTCCAGATGTAACAAACGAAGATTCAATTAAAAACGCATTTGAAGAAGTTTCAGCTTTACTTAATGGCTCTGGGTTGACTTGTTTAATCAATAATGCTGGAATTCTCTATCGTTCTTCATTTGTAGACTTTTCTGCAGATAACTGCAAAGAAGTTTTTCTCACAAACTCAATTGGACCAGCTCTTGTTACACAGGCAATGCTTTTTTTTTGCATTTTATCATGTTTTTATTTAAATCCAGCTCTGTTTGATTCAAATACATAATGAAAAAAAAACAACTCAAAAACTATAGTACAACAGCTTTAGGCAAAAAAAACTAAAAAGAAAAGAGAAAGAATCCAATAAAAAAACAAATTAATAAACTGAAAAAATAAACTAAAAAAAGTGTAAATAAAGCAATATATAATTTAATATTAAATTCTATTCTAAAAAGCTATCAATATTAGTTAAATAAAAAGATAAAGTATTTTAAATAATTTTAGTATAAAGTGCCTTAAAATATAGCATATAGAAATATTTAATATAATATTGATATTACTATTTAAATAAATGTTAATTCAGGATACTTGCACTTCAATGTTATATTAAAAATTATTTTACAACGTTATATAATTTAAGTTATCAAAATTAAAATTATCAGTGTGTCCTGCACAAAGGTGAAAAAATAAATACAAAAGAAAATAGATACAAAAAAGTCATTAAAAACATTTAAATTATAATAATTAAAAAAAATAAAAGTTGTTTAAAATTATTTGTAGATCTTATTGATTATGGTAAACTTTGTTTCAGAAAATTATTTTTAGATCTTATTGATTATGAAACTTTGTTTCAGAAAAGCAATAAGAGTTTTAATCAACTTTGAGTTTAACTTTGGGCTTTAATAAATGCTCTGTATTTTTAGTTCTAACTTTGGTTATGCTTCATTCAAAATTATTATTAAAATTGCTACATGTTGTGTTTTCCAAAGATTTACATACAAACACTTTACATGCAGATGCAAAGATGCAATTTACATTTTGATGCTTTTTACATGATTCTGTTGGTTTTATTTTTAATTTTATAATGTTAATAGCTTTTTTTTAAATTTAAATGCTTTATAGATTATTAATAATGATTTTTGTTGCATTGTTGTCATGTCAACTGATACGAACAGTTATTGGATAAATGGGGTAATATTATTAAGATATACACTTTCAATGAAACATAAACTGTAAAGTAACTGTAATTTTGATTCTTGATACTAAGCTCAGCATATTATTTCTTTTTTTTAAATAAGTTGTTAAAAACTTGTTTAATATGATCTTGGCTGCCTAATATTGAATCAGTTATGCAGCAAAGATATTTTTAGTATTTATTAAAATATATGTTGTGGTCCTAAGGTTTAGTGATGTTATTTTTGAAAGCATTTAGCTGATTTCAAACATCATTGATTTTCTTTGATTTAAAATTATGATCAAATCATTCATGTTAAAATAATTAAAAATCAACTTTAAATCTTCTATTAGACAGATTTTAGTAATATTTTGACATTTACCAGCAACATAGATCACTAAATCATTTACATATTTAATGGTGGAGCAATATTATTGTTTTTATCAATAAAGATATTTTTTGAAATCATCAAATAAAATGATGAAAAGTAGAGGATATAAAATTAAATCTTATGGTATCCTAGAAGTACACCTAAAACAGTCTAAAAGTATCCTATTTGATTCAGTAAACTGATCTGGTTAAAAAAAATAAACGATAACCCACAATTATTTGATTACTAACAGCAAAAAAAAGCACATATGGAAACTTTCAGTACATGTGTAATGTTTTATAAAATCACTTTTCAAGATTCTACAACTTGTGGTGTAATAGTGTCTCCCTTATCAATTTTTTTGTGTTTATTGTTGATGAAGAGTGTGTAATCTTTTATAGGCAAAGGCTAGAAGAAGTCAACTCTGACTTAAAGTACCCCCTGCCTTAGAGTTCTTGGGTGAGTAAAGGCAAGTGATGATAGTCTTAATAAAAATATTCATCCTGGACTGATGTTACCTGCATCTTGCTATTGACTTGCAGAAGACCTCCTATGCAAAGATTTTAGGGGTAAACAGAAAATTTCTGTTGACCAAGTTTCTGGCTTCTGATCTAATAGGCTACATCAGTGTCTAATGAACTTAAATTTTATGTTTATTTAATTAATGTCTATTTAAATTAATCTCATTATTAAATTAATGTCTATTTGTAAAATATCACTAACAGTGTCATGTTGCAAATGAAAGGTTTTTATGTTAGCACTTTTGGTGTGCACTATTGAGATCACATAAGATGTCCTTTTATATGATGTTGGGGTTGATTATTTGCGATTAGACATAACTTATGGTGCCTATCTATGATTGAGTAAAATTCTGTTAACTAAATAAAAATACCTAAAAATATTATTAATCTCCTAGAATCACTCAGGCATGTGAGCTTTTATTTCTTCTTGTTGGCTTTAAGTCAAACCTCACTCCAACACTTACTCCTTTTTTTTCCTCGGTTTTCTTCTTCTTGTGTAGCTACTCTATAATCATTATCTCCATTAATTTATCATTTAATTCCTAATCGTAATCATTTCTTTTCTCTTTTTCACAAGAACAACTTTCTGGAAAATATATATTTTTTTATCATTGCAAGAAATTGATGCAAAAAGGTGATGCTGAGGTCAATTATTCTTTAACATTGATTTCCATCTTACATGCGTGGGTCTGATCTTATTATGTTTCCAATAATAAAGCTAAGGTGTTTGATTATTAAATTGAAGCAGTGAGGCAAAGGGTATTGTTCTTGGCATATTAATGACTTTCAATAAAGTCTGGGATGCTGGTGTTTTCCATAAGCTTACTTCATATATTGTATCTATAAAATTTTTTTTAAAGTTTATTGAATCATTCGTTTCTAACCACATTATTAAAGATGTCCTACATGGACAACACTCTTCTTCATTTTCAATTACTTCTGGGGTACCACATAGTTTTATTTCCGGTCTTATGCCTTTCCTTGCCTTATTAATGATCTTCTTGATAATATTACCTCTAAATTTGCTTAATTTGCTGGTGACAACTATTTATCCAAATCTTGACAAAATAACATCACTTTTTGATAGCTTAGAATATGCACCCAATTTTGAATGTAATTATTCATTTGTGACTGTACTTTTAGTAGATAGTGATTTTTAACCTAAAAACTCAAAAAATTCAGTTGTTTGGTGATAATGATAATTAAATTTTGATATTTTGATCAATGACAACTATCTTACTCAGTCTTCTACTTTACTTCTTCTTGGATTATCCTTCACTACAGACCTCTTATAGAAATATATATATACAATCAATTTCAAAATTAGCATCTTCTAAGGTTACTTCTCTTTATCAGGTTCACCATTTTTTTACTACATTTACAGTTTACACAATTATGGCTCATCCCTCAGTTTAGATGATAATGACTAATTATGATGATTACATGACTCTGAATTCAAAGACAGAAGACTAAAAAAGTTTTTATGTCTTCTGTCTTTTTAACTTTCTACTTTTTGAAAATATTATTTAAAACATTACTAGAGCATTTAACAAAACTTTGCAATTTATTTGCAAAATCCTTAAGGAAATCAGTGTTTGAAGTATTGTTTGACTTTAAATTAAAAATTTATTTTATAACCATAAATCAATTGAAAAATTTTTTTCCAAAATATCTTATTCATGATTAATATATATTAGTATACAAAATAGTTAATATAAAATGAAATTGTCAAAAAAAAACAACAACAACTTTTGTGCTATACACATAAATTTAAAAAAAAACAAAAACAAGATTACATATATATATACAGAGAGAGAGAGAGAGAGAGAGAGAGAGAGAGAGAGAGAGAGAGAGAGAGAGAGAGAGAGAGAGAGAGAGAGAGAGAGAGAGAGAGATGCTGAACCAATAAATTATTGAAGTGCTAGGTGAATTTCGAGCATTAAAGAAATTTAGATATGTTTATCTGAAGAACCAAATGCTGACTTTCAAAATAAAATTCAACAATTTTTTTTTTATTTTTCTTAGTCTTAACTTTCTTTTCAAAGTTGAATATATATAAAAATATATATAAAAATAAATATAAATATAAAAAAAATATATATATAAAAATATATATCTTAGCAAAAAATTATTCACTAATTAAATTACGTTACTTACTGGCCACCCTGTATATGCAGTTAAAAGAAAATTTTGTGATTTTTTTATTTTAGAAATTTCTTCCATTGATAAAAAAAGCAGCAACTGAAAGCACTGAGAATGAAATCAGTGTCTCTCGAGCTTCAATCTTGAATATATCATCAACATTAGGCTCAATCTCTGAGGCTACATTTACAAGTCCTATCGAGTATAGAATGTCAAAGGTGAGTTTGAATAAAATCAATTTTTTTTGTTTATAATTGGGACTAATTGCAAACAATATCAATACTTTGCTTTCAAATTAAACTTTTTTTTTTGTATATGAAGTGTGGAGTAGCATTCTTAGTAGTCATTAAAGCATTCTTTGGAGTCTTGGAATAATATTTATAAGGAAATCTCCGGATGTTTCCTCAATAACGGATGTCCGTATGTTCCCTCAATAACAGCTATCCGTTATACATGAACTTGCTCATTTGTTGCAACAATGTTAATCACTTTTATAAATATTTACCTTTTTAAATCAAAGGTAAAGTAATTAAAATATTTACAGTAAATTTAATGTTTCAACAACCATGGTTAAGTTTAAAGTTTTAAGTTAAAGTCCTTTTTTTTTCGGGATAGGGGGGGGGGGATGATTGTTAAGTAAAAGTTTCTTGAGGTAAAGTAAAACCACATTTTTAAAAGCTATTTTAGATTTTTTTTTAAATTTAATAAATTTAAAAAAGATCTAAAATAGTTTTTAAAAGCTTCTTTTAATAATAAACTTAGTTGTAATAGTTTTTATTTTTTATTTTAGGCTGCACTCAACATGCTGACTAAAACATTGGCGTTTGAATTAAAATCTGAAAAGATTTTAGTCGCTTCTCTTTGCCCAGGTTGGGTTCAAACAGATATGGGTGGTCCTACCGCACATCGTACTTTAGATTTAGCAGGCTCTGATTTATTAGCTTTGTTTGAGAAGTTGAACGAAAGTAATACTGGTTTAATGACGCGTTGGAATGGTCAAGTGGTGGAAGCTTAACTGTTTGTTTTTCAACTTTCATTCAGTTTTCATCAATGTAGATTTCTTAATTTTTTAAATTTTTTTATCAATGTGCAAAAAGATAACAAATGTCTTTATCAAACTCGAGTTCTCTTGCTATATTTGACTCTAAGGTTCTGTCCCCTCTGGTGTTTTATCATGCATTAGTTCCCATGTCCTATGGTGTTTTATATTTTCTATATCTTTGCCTGATAAATATTTTACAGCTTAAAAAATAGTGTTTGATTGGTTAAAGATTAATTATTAGATGTGATATAATAAAGCTTGTTTAAAAATGAACAATTTGCTTCACACAAAAAAAACGTTTTAAAAACCTATATAAATGTACTGCAAAATATGTTGTGTCAGCAAAAAATATACAATTTTAACAGTTTCAAGCAAGTTCTCCTGAACTAGTCAGAGTTTAAGGCTAATTTTTTTTTTTTTTTTTATTAACGATATGTTATGAAATTTAACAAGAAATCGTAACTTTTACAGAATTAATGTGGGTGCATTTTTTATAACGGTTTTTAATTAAGTAAAATGTGTAATTCCAATAAAAATATCTCAACAACAGCAAACTATAAAAACCTTTTTTGCCAAATCCTTTTACAGCAATCTGATAATTAAAATGTTAGTGAAAATTCTAGCCTTAATCTCCAAGAAGTTAAAAAGATATTCTTGTTTAAAGTGCGTGTTTACAGAGAAAACGTAAAAAATAATATATATATTTTAATTTATTTTCATCATGTTCATAATAAATTATTTATAATATCTTTTAGTTAAAATGTAAAGGGAGCGAGCAGAAGACAAGTCTTATCATCTAGCTCCGTTGTATCATTTACATATTAAAAAAATAATAAGCAATCGTACAAAAAAAATATTACTACCTTAGTAAAATAATTTTTAATTACTTTCAAATAAAAATTGTTACGTTTTTTATTATTATCATCAAATTATTTATTATTATATTAACAATAAATATATTTAAAAGTATGTATTATTTATAATAAATAATAATGACAATAGTAATTACTTGAGAGATGCAAATAAATAAAGAAATTTTTTAAACAAAAAAGAGTGTACCCTCTTTGACTGTTGCACCTCCTCTGGTACCTTAGGGATGCAGTGATGTTTAATAATTTATGCAAGTTAATTATATTTATAGATTTAAAAATTTATTTATACTGGTTTCCCTCCACCTCCATAAAAGTACCTGCGCTTTTAACGTACCTACCGGAAATTTGTATGATATTTTTTTAAATTTAATTTCTCCTTACTTTTATAATTGACCCTCTGTTTTTTTTATCTTCACTAAATCAAACTTTAATTTTAACAAATACCTATGTAAATTTATATTAAATAAAAATCTACAAATATCCCCAAAATTTTTTATTAAAAAACCACTTAACATCTTAACATGTTTACAAATATTATTAAAATCATAAACCACGTGATCGTGTGTGTGTGTGTGTGTGTGTGTGTGTGTGTGTGTGTGTGTGTGTGTGTGTGTGTGTGTGTGTGTGTGTGTGTGTGTGTATATATATATATATATATATATATATATATATATATATATATATATATATATATACAGCAGTGGCCAAAAATTAAAGACCACTCATTTTTTTTTCAAAATTTTTTTTTAACCTTAGTATAATTTTATTTTGGAAAAAGGTATCAAAAAAAGAAAAACATTTTTAGAAAGAATTTTTATTGTATTTTATATTTATGTATAAAAGAATTTATAATTTTTTTACAAAATAATGTTAAAAAATTAAAAAACTGACTAGTAAAAAATATAAATGGGAAAAAAAATTGGACAAAATTTTAAGACCAGTTTCAAAAATATTTCAAAAAGCAATAAAAAAATAATTTAGTAAAACGTGTTGTTCCTCCAATTGTTTTCAAGCACTCTTGTACTCGTTCTGGCATTGAATTCATTAAAGTTTTGATTACTTCATCAGGCACATTTTTCAAATGATGAGAGATAGAAGATTTCAAATCTTCCAAATTGTAAAGTTGTTCTTTACCAAGCTTGTGATCAAGTCACGACCATAAATTCTCTATTGGATTCAAATCTGGACTATTGGCAGGCCATGGAAGCACTTGAATTTTATTAGAATTGAACCAATCGCTAACAACATGCGCTTTATGACACGGCGCATTATCTTGCTGGAAAATAAATCCATCTTGCAACTGCCATAAATCAATGCTAGGAATAAGCGAGTTTTCCAAAATTTCGATGTACCTTTCTTTGTTGAGTCTACCATCGAATAAATGAAATACGCCAACTCCACAGGCATTCATACAGGCCCAAATGCCTATTGAACCACTGCCTTGTTTTGTTCGTTTCAAAATGCACGATTCATCGAACCGTTCGGTTGGTAGTCTACGCTACATTACGCGACTTTTTCTGTTGTCTACCTTTCATTTCATCACTAAAGACCACACGGCTCCACTGATCTGTTGACCAATTTTTATGTAGTTTGCACCACTCTTTCCTGGCAAATTTTTGTTTTAGGGCTTGCTTTCAGACCATTTGACAGTGTCCATTTCGTAGACAAGTCTGTAGATGATGCTTGTCTGTTTTCTTTCATTAATCTCACTAACGAGCGAACATCATGGTCATTTGAAATATTATTGCGTCCAGTCCTATGACGATCATTAATTGACCGGGTCTCTTTGTATCGTTGAATTATGTTAATAATGCAAGAGTGAGACCTTCCGAGCTTTTCTGCTATTTGTGTGATGCTATAGTTTTCTTCTTTTAATACAAGAGCCGCGTATCTGTCTTTTTCTTCGATCTTTGCACGCATTTTTGCAATATTTTTATATCCTTATTGCAATTCAAAAAATAAATGTTTATTTGATATCGAAACTCAGGTTTTGACATTTTATTTTATAGCCAACGTAATAAGCAATTAAGACAGTTAAAAAAAATAATGGATTATTATTTTTAATAAGTGCAAATTAAAGATTTGAAAGTGGTCGTTAAATTTTGTCCAATTTATTTAAAGAAGATTTATAAGTACTCATCAGTTTTTTAATAAGTTAAACGCTATTTAATTAGAATTAGATTAAAAAAATTATATCACTTTAATCCGTATGTTTTATTTAACAAGATATTAAAAAAAAAAATTTAATATGTCAATTAGAATCTTCTTAATTTTAATTTAAAGATTAAGAAACCAACTAAAAAATGAGTGGTCTTTAATTTTTGGCCACCGCTGTATATATATATATATATATATATATATATATATATATATATATATATATATATATATATATATATATATATATATATATATATATATAATAGTTTCATAGTATTATCTCTTAGCGTTCAAAAATTATGACAATGTAAAACTTGTAACCCCCTCAAATTGAGGGGGATTTAAACTTTATATGATCATAATTTTTGAACACTAAAATTATTTACTATGCTATTTAAAATTTATCGATGAATATAAGTACAATAGTACAATAAATATTTCATCAACTTGTTGCTCTCACGTTTCGGGCAGAGGGGATCAAAATTTTGAGGCCTTTTTGTTCCTAAGCTCCAACCATCGCAATTTTTTCCAAAGCATCTTTATTTGACATTAGTATAAACATATAAATGTTTGGAGTTTGCTCCATGTGTAAAAGGTAGCTATCTCAAAGACCAAAAAATGCTAATGGCGCCCCTGTATATATATATAATATTATATTGTATACACCCAACAAGGCTGCAAACAACTACTATTAAGATGGGAGTTATATATAAAAAAAAAAATAGAATATAGTTAAAGGGCAAGGAAACAGTTGACAGGAGACTTGAAAAGTTGAAGGTTGTATAAGTCAGGAAAACATGAGATTCGAGAGAGTTCCAAAGCATTGAAAATGCTAGGGAAAAAAGAGCTCCAAAGCATTGAAATGCTGGGAAAAAAAGGAGATAAATAAAATTTTTTTAGAGCATAAAGGAATAAATACAGTAAAAAGATGCAACTTTGCTGAATGACGAGTCAAGCAAGAATTGTTGAATGATGTAACTAAAGATGATAGCTCCTTTGAGCAGCGACAATCATAGTTTTTGTAAAAAAAGGAAAAGAGATTCAACCTCATGACAATTGGATAGTGGCTCAAGCAGATACTAACTTTTGTAACTTCCTTGATTGCAATTGATTGTAATTGCAATCAAGGAGATGCAATCTTGCAATCAACACGGTTTCCATGAGAGGACAGAAGTGAACAATAAACCAAAAAAACGTAAAGAAGAGGGCTCAGTGAGAGGGTTGCCATTCAGTTGTTTGAAATAAATGAGTTTTTATTGGAGTGTAAATTCACAAGTCACTGCAATCTTTAAGCTATTACAAAAAAAAAGATCAGATTTAAGATCAAATGCCCGTTTTAAACGATTAAAAAAAAAAAACTTTCTGTCATTGAGGCTCATTTTCTAAAAATACTTTTAGCAAAGATGTACTTTATTAATGAAATAATTAGTTCATCTTTAAACAAGTTATTCTAAACTAAAACTTTTTTTCTCATTTAAAAACAAGAAATTTAACTGAAGTTACGTCGAAAAAGAACTTTTTAGGAACTTCTGTTAATTTATTTAGAGTTACAAGGCCTTAGTTATACTTCCCACATTACAAAATTAAATTTTTGTCTTTTAATTTATTTTTATGACACATGATACTTTTATATATATTCCCATAAATTTAATATTTTTATATGGTATTCATTATTAAAACTTTAGAGTTATGAAAGTAAAAAGCATCATAAGTTCAATCTTCTTCAATTGCCATCATAAGATCAAGCTTCAATTGCCATCATAAGATCAAGCTTCAATTGCCATCATAAGATCAAGCTTCAATTGCCATCATAAGATCAAGTTTCAATTGCCATCAAGCTTCAATTGCCGTTCTTACTCAATTTTGTCACAGCATTACAGATACACAAAATTGCAGAAGTGATTACTTAAAAGTGAGTTGTTTTTTTTCTGCCGTGTAATAATATATACAGTTTAGAAGCGTGCAAATAAAAATAATATTAACGGGGCAAGAAGAAGACTTATTTAGTCATATCACCGAGCCCCATTCTCACGTATTTACAAAAACCGTAATATTAAAATATCTATAGTTAACAAACTATTTATTAAAAAAAATATAAAAGTAAAACAGATAATTTGTTGTCTTTTAAAGAAAAATTTAAAGAATCAAAATTTAAGGAAAGAGTAAGATCAAGTGAATAAGAAAAAATAAACAAGATATTATTATTTGCTTAAAACTTAAAAATTTAAACTAAGATTTAAAAATAAAAAATAAATAAATTAATATACACCATAGAAATAATATAAATAAATTAGTATACTTCATAGAAATAATGTAAATAAATTAACAAACGTCATAGAGGTAATACCATAATTAAGGTAATAAAAAAAATGTTGATACACTAAGTGACATAATTTTTGTATGAATTATTTTTTTGTATTTGAGTTTTAATTAAAAAAAAAAACATTTAAAATTGGATATATTAAAATCCATAAGAAAGTATGCCTGTTTTGATTAATTTTTAAACTACTCTATACTAGTTTTATGCGTATTTACAATTTTGAGAAACATTTTCCTCAAGTAAAGTCCAGGATAAAGAACTGAATATTAATGTTAGTGTTATTGATTATTAGATTAGGCAACTTGATGGGAATATTTGTTGATTTATTCACTTTGTGAAACAAAATAAATTTGGCTTTATCTACATTTAGAGAAAGTTTATTACTTTTAAACCACTCATTAACTTTCAATAATTGTACGTTTGTTGTTTCAAATAGTGTATTATTACTTCTGTAGGAATAAAAAAGATTGGAGTCATCTGCAAAAAGAATACAATTTAATAGGTCTGTTGCTAAATTTAAATCATTAATGTACACTAGGTTCAGCTTCAGAATTATTATGGCATGGCCAAATGTCAAAACAAAGGTGATATATATGGCATGAAAAAAAGTTTTGCTGCACTCATACATCATTGTTCAGCAAACGATGATCCTGAAGACCGTCATAAATTTTGCCCTCGAACTATTGAATCCTGGTGTAAGTACCAATTGGATAAGCTAAGCAATACTTCTAAATACAAGGACATTATATCTCTACCAAAGCCTATAAGTGATATAATCAAACCAATTTTTTCTTGGAAAGATTTTGGTTCAAACAACCTTTTAAAAAGATTTTTAGATGGGGAGACTCAAAATGTTAAAGAGGCATTGAACAATATTATATGGACGCGTAATCCAAAAACTGTTTATGTTGGTAGAAGTATAATTGAGATTGCTGTAACATCAGCAGTTTTATTATTTAACAAATGGTATTTTGGAAGTTTTTAAAAATTTGAATATTAAAACTAATAAAGTTCAATTACAAAGTTTAACTGAAAAAGACAAATTGCGTATTTATTAAGTAAACAAAAAGTCAACCGATTCAGGAAAAAGGCAACGAAAAAAATTAAGAACCAATAGAAGAGGTTTTGATGATAAGAATAATGAAGAAGAGGGTGAAATTTATGGGAAAGGAGAATTTTGAATCATTTTTATATACTTTTCATATTATATTTTGAGTTATTTTTCTTTATTTACTGTTTTTACAAATTATCTTTTTTAATTTTCTGTCGAAGATTGTAAATTATGATTCTACCAATTGTTTTAAAATTTGGCACATTCTGACAATTTTGAAAATTTTTAAAAAATTTATTATATGAGTTATTTTGAAAAACAACCCCCTCTTTTCTATATAATTGAAAATCAAAAATGTCTTGAAGCATTATGGGTAAAATATTTATGATATGAAATTTTTGTAATTGCCAGAACGTGCAATTCAGTTTCAACATTTCATGTAACAATTTTGAGCTTTAAAATGTTATTTGTTCATAAGTTATTTTTGACAGAAGATTACTTCCTTTTTTTACCAAAAAAGGGCTAATTATTCAAATAATTTATTTTTTTATTATTTAAAAAAAAAAACCTTTTTCTTTTTCTTTTTCAATACACTACACCAGAAAAATATAACTTTAAATCAGTTTATTGAAATTTATTTATTTAGAGATGTACCACCTTAAAAATAGATCATATGCGTTGTTAACGTCATGTTACTGCAATACCAGATTTCAATCAACGTTGTCTCTTATAAGATTTTAAAATTTTTTTTAACGAGTTTTTATTGATCAGTCGCCTAAACATAATGGATTGAGAAGGAATACTGTTAAATAATATATTGTTAATAACTAGAAATGATGGGAAATGATCCGATAAGTCAGTTTTAATTATGCCTGTGTAAAGACGGTTATTAAGATGGTTATTAGTTATCATATTATCAAGAAGTGTAAAAGAGTTGTTAGTCACTCTCGTTGACTTGTTTATTGTCGGAATTAAATTATTTTGAAGAAGAGTATTTATAAAATTGTTAACATTATTATTGGAAGCATGGTTTATTAGGTCTATGTTAAAATCCCCTACTAAGTAGGCATGACTTCGGGTTTTATTTATATTTGTTAAGAATGGTTTAAGATGAGTTTTAAATTTTTTTAAGCTAGTAGATAGAGGTCTATATGTGGCATTTATAATAATTTTTTTTGTGTGGTTTTATTTATTAATTCAATGCATAATGACTCACAATTTATTTCATTTACACAGAGAACGTGACGTAAATTATAACTAATTGAGTTGTGAACAAAAATACATACGCCCCCACCAACACTAAAACCACGTGGTTGGTGAACTGATGAGTAATTAATTAGTTCAAATTAGGCATATGTTTCACCACGCTAACACCAAGTTTCCGTTAGACAAATAATTTTAAAATCGTGTTTTAATTCATCCAACAAAAGCCTAAGAATTTCAAAATTTTTATTTAAACTTCGAATAATAATGTTTAAAGTTGAATAACTATTTTTAATTTTTTGAAGCTATTAAGAAGATTCAATAACTGTATAGTATTGGCTTTCAGATACTTTTGATTAAAGTTATTAGTCATCGACGTCACTGAGTACGATATTTTCATCTTAAAATTTAATTATAAAGTTTTCCTTTATTATAAAGTAAAGCATATATAAATAAACGCAAAATAGTTAATAAAATAGTTAGCATTAGCTAAAAGTAGTAAATAAAATTTCGGACATTGAGAATCAGATCAGCTTGGATGCATGGTTTCGTTGCCAAAATTTTTTACAGTGTCATAAAATAGAGGCTAAACTTTGAAAATGATGAAAAGCGAGCCAAAAAAATGTTACGACAATTTTTTTTTTTATTATTTTATTTTAGGTGCCCCAAAAAGTCTTTACGGTCTTATGACAGAGCACAGCGAATAAGCATTTGATAGGAAGTTCATGCGTACTTCCTTACTTTAAAAAAATTTAAACACGGTTTAAATTTTCTCTTCTACTTCTCTACAAGTATAGAATCTGAAAGAGTTTTCCTTGGATGCCAAGACCCGATAATCATTGAATGACAAACCTAGGATATGCAAAAACCCGATAATTATTGAATGTTGAAATGTACGAATATGCAAAGTCAGTTTACCACTGAATGAAAAAAGCTCGGATATGCTAAAATTCGATTATTTTTAAATGATGAAATCTCGGATGAGCGAAAATTGACAATGTAAAACTGAATTTAAGTTTATTAAAGAAAAATTTGAAATTGAAATTTTATTTATATTGGAAAATCCAGCATGTAATTCCAAATATAGAAAAATAATCGGGGTTGAGTTTTTTAACTTTTTCTTTTCTCACAACTTTATAAATCTTTTTAACTTTGAAAATGGCAGCAACAAATTATAGAAAAAGTATTAAAAAATTTTCTAACAGAACTTTATTATTTTTAAAATTTTAAAGCAGTCTATACAAAATCTATAAAATATTGAGAGAAAATAATAAAAATATAAAAAACTAACAATCTTTTCACCATTCGGACCGTTTGTAATTAACTATAAACAAAGCCCAAACAAAACAAGCTGCATTGAAAAGTAATATATGTCTACTAATTTTATTTAAGATTAATACCATCATTTATATTTTAAAGCATAATAAACGACAAAATCCTATTTATTTGAGTAAAATTGTAATGTATTGACTCAAAGTAGCTTAACGTATTCACGTAAGATAAGTAAGTTTTAGTAAAAAAATAAATTCGAATGCTATACTTTATTCATTAGACGTTAAGTTTGCTGTATTAAAATTTATTGGAACGGATATTCAATTTTAATTGATAGATTTTAAATTACAATTTTTAATACCTAGACGGTATTAAAAATGTTAAAAATCTTATTTGTGTACAATTGACATGAAGTGCGCAAATGTTAACAATTCTAAGAATCCACGTTTTCGTTTATTTACATAAACTATAAACGTTTAGCTAGTCGATTGGTAAAGTTTCCATTTTGTCTTCTAAATTCCGACGATCAGCAAGAGCGGAAAGAGTAGGCTTTGATAGATTGTCAGATTTTAACAATGGATTTCGCATGGTAGGAGAAACTGGTATATCTGGTGGCTTGTGTTTTGGAGGACCTTCGGATGGAACTTTTTTTGGAGCAGTAGGAACTGGAGGTGCTGGACGGCGAGGAGCTGCACCATTACTCGGTAAACGTCGATGCCCTTTATCTTCATTTGATACTGTAAAGAAAAATATATATTAATAATAAAATTCTAACTAAAAATCAATACCTATAACAAGTAAAAACATTGATTTTAAATCAAAATAAAATTAAACATATCTACTGTATACCTCTGGTATATAAGTCTATGGTATATAATTTTTTTTCAATTTATACAATGTTTATGACTATAATTTAATATTTCACGCAATTTATGTACTGCATATACCAAGTTTATAATCATAGCGCATACCTTGGTAATTTGATGAATAGTATACTATAAAGTTTCATTCAATTCTTGCAACTTAAGTCAATACCTTTTAAAATACTTTTTAAAATATTGTTTACAAGTGTTTATTTTATTTTAACATTTAATAAACTTAATAAACACAATACTTCGTAAGTTGCGTAAACTTGCCGTTGTTTTTTTTCTTTCTATTATTTAACTTCATGGCACAGATCACGGTTGTAAAGTTCAATGTAAAAAAACAATTCTTTCAAAGTAAAAAGACATTACTAATGTACATTTCTTTTATAAGAATAAAATTTAAGAACAAAATTTAAATCTAATACTAAATTATTAGAAATGATTCAGGATTACAAGACATCTTTATTGCATAATTGATTATTGAAAATATTTCAAGGAATCAAAGATAATATTAATTATATTTTTGAACGGTTGAATACAGTGAATACTGAATATAAAGTTGATTTTTTTAGAACAAAAAAAAAAAAAAAAAAAAAAACACAAAGAAATTAAATGCTTGATTAATTTTTAATAAAAAAAAATCCCCCAAACTAACAACCCACATTCCTGGATACTTAATAAGTTTCTTGTACATAATTTAGCCAGATTAGCTACCGTAACAGTTGAATTACTGTATCAAAGTGGTTTCCATTTAGTAGCGATGTTAATAAATACTAGAGCCTGATTCAGTAAGCTCTTGTTGTTTATTCTAAATGCAGTACCTGCACTTTTATTGTAACTCCTAACTCCTGATTCAGTCCTGATTCAACTCCTAACTCCTGATTCAGTGCAATTTTATCTCTCAACTACAATTACGATCACGTTGATGTTATCACAAACAAAGTAAAGTATTTTTAGGCGGGGTTCATGGCAGTTTTAGAACTCCAGTATTCCCGATTTTCCCCTGTTTTCAAGTATTTTTTCATTGAGCTCAGGCGGTAAAAAGTATATACTTTTTATTGTTAATGTTGAAGAATATAAGACTTTCGCAATGATTTTTTCATTTTCAATGAATTTCCATATATTTTATCAGAATTTTTTTTAAAAAATCTATACCGTCTTTTTAATTAATTGAAAGTAATCCATTAAAGGGAAATTTTTTTAGTAAAAGAAAGTTGTTTAAACAAGAAAGAAAGTCATAAAAGCTGTTTTGAACAAAGTATTTTTGTTAACAAAATCTAAACTTTATTTGAGAACTATTCTGGATTAAGTTATTTTAGCAACTTTCTTTTTTGCTCTAAGATACCAAGTAATTAATTTCTCTAATTTCTTTTTTTTTTCTAATTTAATTTTTTTTTCATAGCATTAGAAATCAACCCTAGACTTTGCTTTTCCTTGACTTAGTAAGTAAGTAATTAATTTTTTTTTATCTGTTCCTGCATGCTCTAAAAAAAATTTTGTTAGTATATTTTTTCCCTTCTTCTGTCAATTGTTTCCTTGTTCTATAGTTCTATTTTTTTTGTTTTCTACTAACTTCCAACTTATTAGTGGTTGTATGCAGCCTTGTTGGGAGTGAATCAGAATAAAAAAATAAATATGCTTAGATAAATGTTTAATTAAATATAATAATATAAGATATGATTTAAGAAAAGACCTGTTTTCAAAAAAATTGCTCACAACACCGAATTTATAAAGATTTGTTAGAAAGTACTGAAACAAAATTTAAATAAAAATCAATAACTGCAAAAGGTTCAGTCAAAAATCATGTTATCAAATAATCTTCAGCCACAAAATTTCGAAATTACATACAAAATGATTATCAATGTAAAATCAGCTCATAAAAGGTATAGAAGGTGCCTAAGTTCAATCACAGGCAATAAAATAAAAAAAGCAAGTCAACTGGCAAAGAAAGTTGTTAGCAATGAAATAAAATATGTTGAAACAAGATGAGATCAACTGAAGAAAACTAGTGAAATGTTGCAGTTTGATTGTTTGTTGAGGAAGTCAAGGAAAAGCAAAGTCTAGGGTTGATATCTAATGCTGTGAAAAAAAAAATTAAATTAGAAAAAAAAAAGAAATTAGAGAAATTAATTAATTACTTTTTTTTTACTAAAAAAATAACTAATTACTTAACTTTTTTTTACTGAAAAAATTTCCCTTTAATGGAAATTATATATATATATATATATATATATATATATATATATATATATATATATATATATATATATATATATATATATATATATATATATACATACATACATAGTGATGCTGTTCTGTGCATATACTATCAAGAAAGTTCTCAATGAACTAAGTCAGAGCTATAATATAGTAGAAAATAAAACTTTGTGATTTTCATAACTTCAAGTTTCATGCTGTTGCAATCATCAGATGAAATACAAATATAGCTTTTTTGTTAAAAAATTATATACAATTGGACAGAAGTTTGTTGAGCACTCTCTTGCATCGACTTCAAAAAATGGAAAAATTTAATCTTAACTACTCGTTGAAAAATATTCCAATACAAGATGAAACTAGCTGCAAACTAATTGTTAAAAAGTCTAATTGAAAAAATAGAAAGCTTTATAAAAAGAATACGATCGAAAACATATTTCCACATGAACAAAACCGAAACAAGTACACAAGAAAATTTTGGTTAAAAAATGAAAAAAACACCTCCACAATGCAAAGAACTAGAAAACTTCAAGACAGAACTATTTAATTTAGTAAAACCAACAAAGTTTAAATTGTCCCAAAGCCAATTTCAAAAAAAATTAAAGAATGACGTATCAAAAATTAAATCTAACCCCAACATCCTAATACTCGCCAACAAAACCAATAACATTTACCAATTACCACCCAAAGATTACTCCAAACTATTATAAGAAAACATCACAAAAAAATACAAAAAAGCCCCTAAAAAACTAGAAAATTCAATCAACCTTGAATCAAAAAGCATAGCAAATAAACTAAATATAAACAAACAAATCAACATAACCCCCAAATCAGAAGCATTCATTACATTAAAAGACCACAAAAACAACTTTGAAAATCAAAAACCTTGCTGCCTGTTAAATCCAGCAAAAAGTGAACTCGGCATGTCAGCAAAACATACCTAGATAAAATACCTGAAGTAATCAAATGGTTTACAAACATAAGCGACAAGCAATAAATAAATACACAGTTATTTATACAACTCAACATCAATTAATTTTACCCATCCATCACAAAAGACATACTAAACAATGCTTTAATATTTGCAAAACAACACACTGAAATCAGCAATGAAAAAATTAGAGTCATAAATCAATGCAGAAAATCGCTATTATTTTTTAAAAATCAAACATGAATAAAAAAAGCGTGTAACGATTGTTTTGATGTCACAATAGGATATTTAGACGGAGCTGAGGTATGTGAACTGGTAGGTTTATGCATTCTAGACTCTTTATCCAAAACTATTACTAAAAATGATATACCAAGACAACGGATTAATGGTAATGCACAAGTCAGAAAAAATATAATTGAGATATTTAAAAACATCGGGTTCTAAATAGAGATTCAAACCAATCTAAACAGAGTTAATTTTCTTGATGTATCTTTTAATCTTCAAAAAAACTCCTAGCAACCTTTTAAAAAAAATGACCAACTATTCTACATCCACACTGAATCAAACCACCCGCCCAAGTCCTTATGCAGATTCCTCTCTCTATTAATGATCGACTATCACAAAATTCTTCAGATAAAAAAATGTTTAATTCATCAAAAACAGAATATAAAAAAGCACTTAAAGAAAACGGTTTTAAAAACTTCAACTTAAAGTATAACCCAAAAGATAAGACACCCCAAAAGAAAAAGGAATATAATTTGGTTTACCCCAACCTACAATAAAGCATCTCTACCAATGTTGGCCAAATCTTTTTGCAAAAAATAGATAAGTATTTCCCACCTTCAAACCCATAGCATAAACTATTTAATCAAAACAACACAAAAGTTAAATGCAGCTGCTCAAGCAACATTTCAAAAATCTAAAAAGTCATAACAAAAAAATAAATTCAAAAAACATGACTGAAAATCTCCCTCGCAACTGCAAACAAAAAGAAATCTGCCCGCTAAATAAATATTGTAGAGCATAATTTACAAATGTATAACATCTTCCCCAAACACACCCAGCAAAGCATACATTGGTTTACCAGAGGGCGTGTGGAAAAAGAGATATGCAAACCACAAGCAATCATTTACAAAGAAAAACTTTCTAATGCAACCACTCTCTCAAAATATATATGGGAAACTAGGGAAAAACTAAAAGAAACACCAAAATTAACTTGGTCTATTCTAAAAAAAGCCCCTGCTAACAACAATGTATGTATGTATGTATGTATATACACACACATACACGCACATATATATATATATATGTGTATAAATATATATATATATATGTATAAATATATATATATATATATATATATATATATATATATATATATATATATATATATATATATATATATATATATGTAAATATATACATATATATATTTATACACAATATATAATACTTCCCTAATAAGTAATATCTTTTTTATTAGTTAATTTGACATTTAACTGGGTATTACCTGGATTTTATAAGCTATTTCAGTATTTTACCATTAAATATTAAATAACATAATTATTTATTTAAATAACATAATAAATTGAATAAATAAGTTCTAGACTGCATGCTTATACTTTTTAAATTAATGACAAATTTTTAACAGATTCAAAAAAATGAGTTTTTCCTAAAATTTATATTTAAGCTTTGATTAGTAGAGTTAAAATTTCAATTAAAATAAAAGCATCAATGGTCACACTTCAAACTCACTTCTATCACACTCTATTTCAAACAATTTGTTACAAAATATTTGAAGGTTAAAAGTTTTCTAGTTCCACCAATGTTTAACCATTAGATAATTAGTTGATTACAAAGTTGAATACAAAAAATAATACCAATACATAAACTCTGGCTTTTGTTTAGATGAGGAATGACTGCAGGTGTAGATTTTTCATCATTATTTGATTCAAGGTCTATCTTCTCAAGATCAATATCAAACTGGGAAGCTAAAGGATTATAGTAACCCTGCATGGCAGCTTGACTAAAAGAAAATAAAAAAGAACTATTAATGATTGATTTACTTTACAACCATTCGCACAAACATTTGCACAAATAAAAAAATTTTTGAATCATTTTGGTAAACATTTTATGTTTTCTAAAATGGTGCTAATTATGCAATTATGCTAACTAAATATTAACTTGGTAAATACTTTAGTAAAGATCAAGCATGTCATTAAAAAATAAAATAACTTTTTTCTAAAATATTATCATCATATAGATAAATTTAAAACATACTTTTGACATTCTGGAGCACTAGTTTTTCTGTGTTTTTTTGTTTCATTGCTGCTAGCCACAGATACATCATTATCAGAGTTATACCTGTTGTTCAATGCTTCAAGTTTGTCATCAGGTATCTGTTGACGAACAAAATTGCATCCTTAAACAAAATATTTTCTATTAATCTTTTATGTTATTTATTTAAAATCAATTAATTTTGCTTTAATTTAAAAAAATTCTCTTCGAAATATGTAATGATCATACACTATACAAACCATAAAAACATATAAATAAAAACTTACCTTCAGGAAAAAACCAAGAGCAGTTGTCAATAAGTAACTCTGTAATTTGTGATATGTTAGGAGTATGTTGGATTGTTATACTAAAATAGATGAAATAGAATGAATTTTGAGATATTACACAAACAGTCAGTCAAGAATTTTTATTTTCAGCCCAGAGTCTTATTAAAAAGTAAGCATTACAACCATCACGCTCCATAGAGTTAACTTTTGAAAAAAGTTTAAGGCTTTAATGCTGTAACTTTTACATACTAAACTCAATGATTATATTAGAGAAATAAAAAATGAGAACAAGGGTGTTGAAAGCAAGTAATTTATTTATTTACGTTTTAATTATTTTATTAAGTACTAAATTAAAGTTTTTATTAAGGATTATATTAACAATGAATATATCTAAAACAATGCATAACAATGAAGCTAATTTAACAAAATTAATATCACCTATTTTTGAAATTTTGAAATGTAACAAAAATGATTATAATTTTTTGACTGAAATAGTTATTAACTGCTTAAATAATGAATATTATAAACCAGAAGAATTTAAGAGAGAAAAACATAACAAAGATTTAAACATTTTAAGTATTAATATACGGTCAATGAACAAAAATTTTGAATCATTTAAACATTTTAATTATTCTTTAAATTATCTTTTTGATGTAATATGTATATCAGAAACTTGGGAAGATGCAAATTCGCCCATGCTTGAAAATTCCCTATACAATTTAGATTCATATAAAATGATAAGTCAACCACGTGTAATCAGCAAGGGAGGTGGCGTTGCAGTATATATTCTTGATAAATTTGAATTTAAAAAAAACAACACATTTTTAAAAACAAATAAACAAATTGAAACTTTGTGCATTGAAGTGTTAAACACTTCTGGTAAATTGTTATTTAATCTCCTCATTGTATCAACCACCATGTGGTAAACAAGTTAACTTCCTTAATATATTAAGAAATTTTATGTCTCAAATGAGTAAACAAAACAAGCACGTTTTCTTTGCGGGAGATACAAATATGGACGCATTATGTTATGAAAAATTTGCAAACATTAAAAACTTTTTCAATTTACTATTTGAATTTAATGAAATACCCACCATACTTAAACCCACACGCATTACTAACCAATCATCTTCTGTGATTGACATTGTTTTAACAAACAGTTCCCTAAATACTAAATTTGAATCAGGCCTTTTTATTGCAGACTTTTCTGATCATTTTCCGGTTTTCCATATAGCACGCAAAGTACTATCTAATACTGACAATAAAAAAATCTTTGTGACTTTTTATAAAAAACCTGAATAATTTAAAAAAAAACTCCAAATAGAACAATGGGATAACGTTTATTCATCAACAGATCCTAATATTGCGTTTGATAATTTCTCAAGCACATTTCAAAATATTTTTGATAATATATGCCCAAAAATAACTACAGAAATAAAAAACAAAGGATATAAGAATCCATGGATGACAATAACTTTAATTAAAGCATCAAAAAGAAAACAAAAACTTTACATAAAATTTTTAAAATCAAAAAATAAAGATGATGAAAAAATCTAAAAAAATTATAAAAAGTTTTTTCAACATAATATAAAAGAAGCAAAAATAAGATATTTTTCTAATCAGCTTGATAAGCATAAATTCGATATAAAAAAGACTTGGGCTGTTATAAACCAACTAACAGGAAGAGAAAAAAAGAAGCATACTTGCTTACCACAAAAATTAATTTCCGATAAAAAAAATTATAAAAAAGTGAAACAAATATATGTCAAAAATTTAACAAATATTTTGTTAATGCAGGCCCCTCTCTTGCTTCTAACATTGCGCAACCAAATAAAACATTTAATAATTTTTTGGGAGAAAAACCCAACACTAGTATAAATAATGAAAAGATAACTAAACTTGAATTTAATAAAGCAATTATTGAACTTAATAAAACAATTATTGAAACGCAACAAGTCATGTGGATATGATGGCACTTCCAGTAATGTAGATATTTATGTTATGGACAGCATTTGTAAACCATTATTTTATTTAATATTATCTTCATTTGAAAATAGTATATTCCCTGACAAAAATAAATTAGCCAAAATTAATCCCATTCTCAAAAAAGATGATTGCAATAATGTTTCTAGAGAGTAATTTATAATAGAGTTAATAAGTACTTTACATTAAACAATTTATTATACAAAAATCAGTTTGGATTTCAAAGCAATTGCTCTATTGAACAAGCTATTATTAAACTTGCTGACGAAATATATAAGTCGTTTGATAGTGATGAACTGGTATTAGGACTTTTTATTGATCTTTCCAAGGCCTTTGATACAGTTGATCACAGTATTTTACTTTCCAAGCTAAAATATTACGGCATAATAGGCTCAACATTTAAGTGGATTCAAAGCTACTTGTCTAACAGAAAGCAATTTGTATTATTAGAAAAGTCAGCCCTTGATATTACGTATGGAGTTTCTCAGGGTTCAATCCTAGGTCCATTATTGTTTTTAATATATATTAACGATATGCATAAGATAGCTTCCCAAAAAATATCTACAATTATGTATGCTGACGATACAAATTTATTTTTTAATCATCCTGATGCAAAGACTTTGCTTGAAACTATGAATATTAAACTCAAAAATTTCAACCTCTGGTTCATAGCAAATAAATTATCCCTAAATTGTAAAAAAAACTAGCTTTACTCTATTTTATAAATAAAAAACAATCAATTAATCTTCCGTTAAAGCTGCCTAAACTGTTTCTTAATAAAAATCAAATTAAACGTGAAAAATACACAAAATTTTTGGGAGTATTTTTTGATGAAAATTTGTCATGGAGAAACCATATTGGTCTTCTTGAAACAAAGGTGTCCTCTGTAATAGGTGTTTTGTATAAGTCAAGACCTTTTCTCGATAGTAAACCACGTAATATGCTTTACTTTAGTCTTGTACATAGACAGCTTTTGTACGCAAATATTGTATTGGCCAGCACCCATAAAACCAAATTGCTAAAATTGCAAAGTCTGCAAAACCATGCATTCAAAGCAATTAATTATTTAAATAGGTTAGTAAACCTGGCCCCAGTGATAAAAAGCATGATGGTTCTAGATATTGAGAAACTTAACACATTACAGATATTAATTTTAAGTATAAAAACAATCTTCTACCAAGCGTTTTTTCAGATAACTTCCTGGTATCATTTTTTGAAAAATATAATCTGCGTTCAAATACCAGGAACGACTATCAAGTAGGAAAAATTAAATCACAGCAGTCAAGTTTTCTAATTACAAACCGCGGTCCATCAATATGGAATTGTTTCCAAAATAAAAATATTAAAGACCTAAAAAGCATTTCATCGTTTAAACAACAAACTAAAATGCATCTCCTTAATTCCTGACATATATATTATAGTTTACAGTATTTGTTTTCAGATTTTTTTGTATTTTTTCTTTTTATTTATTTTTTCTTTTTTTTCTTCTTATGTGTTTTAATTTTTTGCTTTTTTTTTTGTTTTCAATTTTTTACACACACAAAAAAAAATGAGTTTTGTTTTATTAAATTTTTATTTTACTTTAAAAATTAAAGTGTTTTATTTTTTATTTTAATAAGTGACTAAAGGGGCTCTATGAAAAGGTTGTGATGATAAACGCATCATCCTTACCTTTTTTGAGTCCCTGACTGATTATAACAGTATATATATATTATAAATAAAAAAAGATTAAAAATGTTTTTTATAAAGGTTTTTTATGTTTACGATGTTATTTGTTTTATTTTAGCGAAATAAAAGTGAAATATAAAAAAAAAATTTCACATTTCTGAAAAGTTTCAAGTTATTTCCCTTATTGGTTCATTTTTAATAACTTAAAAAGTGTCAAATTTTATGACCACCACTCTCGCAGAATTGCATATATATATATATATATATATATATATATATATATATATATATATATATATATATATATATATATATAATAGTAATAATAATAACAATAATGATAAGCTGCGGCGAACAATAAAATGTTGCTTGAAAGGGGTAGCAACCCTTTAGCTCTTTGCCAGTAGACAATGAGCTGTAGCAGCAATTTGGTACATTAACTGTAATACTAGTGCTGGCTACAGTGTTTGTCTAAACGGTTAGGGAAGAAATTGAGTCTAGTAGAAATAGCACGCATGTTGTTATTGAGGTCAGAAGCATTAAAGAACTCAATATATTGACGATGAGAGTGTCCTCTAGTTATTCGCACAGATGGATAGCGGATTTGTGGGTTAATCCAATAAATATTATCTAAGTTAATAATAAATTTGAAGTTCTAGATTAAATCACCTCGATTGCGTCTTTTATTTAGTGAGGTAAGATGAAGATGTGCTAATCTGGCTTCACTGGATAACGCTTTGAGAGATGGAATTGCTTTGGTGGCACGGTTTTGGATTTTTTCAAGTTTTTCAACATTGTGTGCAGAAAGATAATTTCACACAGGAGCAGCATACTCAAGGTGAGGTCTGACCAGCGAAGTGTAGAGCCTCTTCCAAACTTGTGCATTTTTATTAATAAATGATTTCTTTAGTTGATCGAGGACAGAGTTAGCTTTTGATGATATTATTTTAACGTGTGTATCCCATTTGAGGTTGTGTGAAATGCAAATCCCAAGATCTCTTTCACTGTACGAGGAATCAAGAAGCTGCTTCCCTTGCTGAGTCAAGATAAAGTATTGGTGGTTAGGATTTTTGCTTTTGTTAAAGCGTAAGATAAAGCACTTTTTGTAATTAAGTCGTAAGCGCCAGGTGAGAGTCCAAGACACAAATTGATTTATATCCATTTGGAGCAGAGCTGGGCTCTCAGGTGTAGAATTTGTAGAAATAACTTTACTGTCATCAGCGTATAACTTCATTGGATTGCTAACTAGGTCTATTATGTCATTAATGTATAAGATGAATAGAAGAGGTCCTAGAACAGATCCTTGAGGGACACCACTGGTGACTAGTAACGAATCTTAAATAGTGGAACCCATGACAACTCATTGTGCTCTTTTAGAAAGAAAATAATTTATCCAATTAAGAAGCATATTAGAGATACCATAACTAGAAAGTTTGTGGAGCATAAGATCATGAGGAGGTGTGTCAAACGCTTTTTCATAATCTAGATATAAAGCATCTACACTATAGCCTCTTGCCATTGAGTATGAGATCTGATCGATAGTTTCCAATAAATTGGTAATGCATGATTTTTTTGGAACAAACCTGTGCTGATTTTGAGATAAAAGATTATTTGCACTTAGATACTCGGTTAAACAATCTTCTACAATACGCTCTAGGATTTTGCAGCAGGCAGAAGTTAGGGAAATTGGTCTATAGTTTGATGCATCAAGTTTAGATCCTTTCTTGTGAAGCGGTGTTATGTTAGCTTCCAGCCACGCGGCTGGGACTCAACCTTCACAAATAGATTTTATAAATATGTAGGTAATGGGCACATTCAGAGATGAAGAACATTTATTGAGGACGTGTGGGTGAATGCCGTCTATGCCTGCTGGTTTATGCAAGTTTAGGTTTGAGAGTAACACTTGTATGTAGTTCTCATTAAGTCTATTCAAGATTGACATCTCATCAATCATAGAAAATGTGCGCTTTTCGAATGTTGGCAGTGATTGACTCAAACTTAAAGGAGTAAAAACAGATGAAAAGTAATTGTTAAGGATTGCAGCTATATGGCTTTCATTAGAAGTAATGTTTCCATTTGACACTTTCATAGACCTTATTTGATTTTTAATTTTAAGTTTCATGTTTATATACCTATATATAAGTTTTGGGTTTGTCTTGGCTTTTTCGGATATAGATTTTTCATATTGAGCAATAGAATGAGTTAGAGTTTGTTTTACTTTATTACAGCTATTATTGTATAGTTTAGTGTCCAGACGCCAGTTTGGGTTTTTGCTACTATAATAAAGTTTTTTTTAATTTTTTAAAGCAGAGATTACTTTTTTTGTGATCCAAGGTTATATATATTTATATATATATATATATATATATATATATATATATATATATATATATATATATATATATATAAATTAGTAAAAAACACTTACTAACTTTACTACTGTTTTTTACTAATTTATTATTGCTCTGTTCTTTAAGAACATTGAGCACTCTATTTGTAAAATACACCAATATAATTTATATATATATATATATATATATATATATATATATATATATATATATATATATATATATATATATATGTATATATATATATGTATATATATATATATATATATATATATATATATATATATATATATATATATATATATATATATATATATATATATATATATATATATATATATATATATATATATATATATATATATATATATATATACTCTTGCTAGGTCATCTTTAATTTTTACCATAAAAGAAAAACTTTTTTTTTTTTAAACTGATGGATTGCCTTTCACTATTTATTCCCTTATATTACAATAAAACAAACAAACAAAAAAACTATTTTTCTGATATGATGATTTTTTTATTTTTATTAAGATGTAGGAAAAAAATAGCAATTCTTTTTTAAATTTTATTTTTTTAACTTCTCTTAACATGAAAAAATTACTTGTGAAAATGAGTCTCACCCTCCTTCTAGATTGTTCCATAATAAATTTGGTCCTACAACAATTGCAATATTGCTGGATTTCATTTTATTAACCTCTGAATTTTCTGCTAACTTTGATAAGAAACATATCAAATATCTATTAATAAAAAATACACACAAAATTAATTCAAAATTAGTTTCATTATCAATGTAAAGGCCCATAGAAAAAAATGCAGAAAACCTTAAGTTGTTTTTGTTTGCTTCAGGAAGCTGTTGCAAAACAACCCAAAGTGCATTCAGTTTTTGATCATGGTCTCTTATGCTGAAAAATAAAAGTGCTTAGAAACTTTGTATTCTTTATTGAGGTATTTTATTATCAAGTTTCCAATTTAAAAGAAAAAAGAAAAATGGTAATTACTTAGTTGCATTTATCCACTCATCGTATAGCTTAAATCCAAGTAATGGTTCTGGCAACTCTCGCAAATATAATTTTAGTACAGCTGAAATATAAATTTTTTTAAAACAAAAGAAATAAGTATGTGTGTCCTTAGCTAAATTATTTTTTAAACAAAAGAAATAAGTATGTGTGTCCTCAGCTAAATTTTTTTTAAACATGAAGAAATAAAAAACAAGAAAAAAAAACAACCTGTTACTACATGTACTTCAAATGGAAAATCTTCTAAACCACCAACACCTGCATCAAATGTTGCCTTAAATCAAAAATCATCTTTTTTATCTCAAAGAAAAAATGATGTAGTAAATCAGCGTATTGAAACAACAAGTTTTTGTTAACTAATGATAACAAAGTATTTTATAATAAAATAAATAAAATATGATAATAACAAATATATAAAAATACATATATAAATATTTGTTATAAATATAAACAAATAATAATAGATAAATAATAAAATAGATTTAAAAAATACAATTTAGTAAATAATCATAAATACTCATCTTAAGCAGATATTAACTACATCCAGCTAAAATCCCCATTTCTTAGGGCTCTTCGTTGAGTTAAGGTTAGAGACGATGTCTTGATAAAAATACTCACATTATGCAGATATTAACTGCATTTAGCTACTGTCTCAAGGCCACTTAGGCAAAGACTTTAGGGGTAAGCAGAAAAATTTTGTTGACCAAACTTGCATGTTAAGCAGTTTCCTGCCTATGATGCTGAATTTTATCAATCATCTACAGATGGATTTTTGCTTGAGCCTCTTTGTTATTGGATGTGCAACTTTTCCTGTTATCTCCTAATAAAGGTACAGCTCTAAAATGGCCTCAGAATCATCAGTTTGATGATTCTGAGACCAACTTATAGTAACGTTTCCCAAACTCTGCGGTAACTATCAGAGAGGCTGATTTCATTAACAGTTGTAAAATATCAGAGTATTGATTGTGCCATGTTGCAAAAAATGGGGTCCCTGTTAGTGCTTTTGGAGTTGGCCATAATGGGAGCCCTTTGTTATGACTTCAGGCTAATTAGCGGGGCAGCATAGCTCATTGCTTATGGTACTATCCACAATCTATGATCAAGTCAAGTTCTCTAATAACTTAAAACATAACTAAAGTACATAAAAATATTAAACATAAAAAACCATCACCACCACCTAATTGGTTAAATCTATTTTTACTAATATTTACAGTCTTCAAAGTAACTTCATCAGACTTGGTTTATTAGTATTATTAATTAATTTATTAGTAAAAATTATCCATTTTATGATTATTGGAGCCTTTGATTCATCAAGATTCCAATAGTCACATGCTTGGCCTGGGTATATGCATCAACTGACTTGTTTGTTGTGAAATTCGGTTTAAATCCTATGATTAACTCTTTATTTGTTTCCGCTTTTACTCCTCTTCGCTCAATTGCCTCTTTATTTGTTCTTTATTGTTCTCATTTACAAGTCAGCACTCTTTTTGATGTTTGATAAAACCAAGTCCTACCTCAATTTCAATCAGCCAATATTGCTGCTAGTAAGGAATTGAATGATTATCATGTTGAATGACTTGGCTCTAACACTGAATTGCTCTAGAACCACTGATTCTGCTGACACTAAAACTTATAACTTTTATTTTGTCTTTATCTCATGGATAGCTAATTTTTAGACTTATTTTCCAGACAACTCCAATCACTTATCTTCACTACTTGATTTTCAGGAGATCATAGCATGGTGGTTTTGTTCTCTCTGAATCATATATCTAAGACTCAACCTATTGCATTACTTTACATTTACATTTTTGCATTACTACCATAAAGTTGAATAGAATGCTTTTTTTACAATTTTCTTTGTGACCGTTTTTGGGCTGATGTCTCAATTTCGATCCTGTCATTTAACAATTGATTTATTAACTGTTATAATAGAAATGTTCTGATGTGCATTAGATTAAGATGGAAAAGCAAGGACTATTGCTCTTGACATATCAAAGTGTTTAAATAAAGTCTGGCATGCTTCTCCATATGCTTGCTTCATATGGTGTATCTGGGAAAGTATTTCAATTTAATAAATCATTTTTTTCTAACCGTAGTATTTAAGTTTTTCTGAATCTCATCAATCTTCTGTAACCGCTTGAGGCTTACTCCTGATTCCATTTTCTACCTCTAAAAACTTCATATTTGCTCCTAAAATACTGTTATCATACTTGGGCTAGTTCTTCTAATAATGGCCTTTCTCTTATAGACAAAAATGTATTGTAAATGCAGTTGTCTGCCAAGCTTGAGCCCATGTTCTATTATCATAAGCAGGGGTTAAAATAAGTGCCAGGGGTCAATAATAATAAAAATAAGTGACAAGGCACTCCCCGACCGTTTTTTAACCTGCCTGAGGAGGGAGAGGGGGGGGACAACCAACCACTGTTCATAATCTCTTTAATAACCGATGGTTGGTTGTCCTCCTCCAGCAGGTATTAAGAATGTTCCAAGGAACAGTGATATCCAGCACTTTTTTCAGCTCCTGATCATAAGGTTGCATCTCTTTTTCTTATTTACTATCATGGTTGCTGCTCAAACAAGTTATTATCTCTAGTTCTATCAACCAAAAATAATTCTCGCTTGACTCCTCATTCATCAAAGTTGCATCTTTCCACTCATGCTCTTAAAACTTTACTCAACTAGTTTCTTTGCTTGCATATTGATCATTTGGAACTCTGGCCTATTTTCATGTTTTCCTGACTCATAAAATTTAAAAATTTTTAAGTCTGCTGTCAATTGTTTTTTGGCTCTTTTACAATGTTCTTTGTTTTCTGGCAACACTCATCTTAATTAGTGTTTAATTAGTAAATTAGTTGAAAAATAATAATAATAAAGGTAAAAACACTAATAAAAATAATAAATTATACAATTATAATAGAACTAATAACATCACAAATAATTATTATTCCTAAACATATCACATTATAACATAAAAACAAAATTACCTTTAGTTTCTTTACTTTTGAAACACTACCAGCAAGCCTAAACAAACCCTTAAAAAAAAAAAAATTCTAAATAAAACAACAAAAAACATTAAACAAGAACAAAAAACTAATAAAAAATTTAAAAATTTTTTTAACTGATATAGTTCACTTTTGTATTTTGTTCTGTTCACTGTTAGACTTTATATCTGTTCACTTTTAATTCACTGTTTATTTTACCAATATGTTGCTCATTATCTTTGTTATAGATAGTTATAATAGTTGTTGTAGATTTTTATAGATAGTACAAATATTACAAGAAAAGTCTAGCAAGTAGAATTGACAAAAATTTAACAGGTAGAGTTGACACGCTTTGATAAAAACCATAAAAATAATAAAAAAGCTAAAGTGGGCAAAACTAAATAAAAGATGGACCATCAATGACTGTAGAAAAAACATACTAGTGAGTGGCATAAAATTGCCTTCAACAAATTGGATAAGTCGTTAAATAGAATGCCAAGAATATCTATAGCATTTATTGTTGCTAAGGGTAATTAAATAGACAAGTAAATTATAAATTTATCAAATGGGACTTTATATTAATTTTTATGTTATGTTTTCAGCTTTTATTTATAATAAAATATTTATGGATGGTAGTGTATATATATACATACTATATCTACAATAATGTATTTTTATATATTAATGTTTAAAACTATAGGAGAGAGAGAGAGAACTGAGATATATATTAATATTACTAAGAATATATATATATATAAATATATATATATATATATATATATATATATATATATATATATATATATATATATATATATATATATATATATATATATATATATATATATATATATATATATAGAAAACACTAATTGTTAATTTTTGTCCAGAGATGAATATGGAGTGTTGCAATTATTACAATAATAATTTAAGATCACGTATATATATATATGCTGTTTTGGATTATAATGGCAGGAAACAAGTATAATTTAGCTATTCAAGAACGTATTGTAAAAGATTACAAGAAAGGAGTCAAATAAAAGGAAATCGCAACAAAATACAAAATAAAATAAGTCAATTGTATGTAAACAATTTAATAAAGGTAGTCCTTTAGAAACAGAACATAAGGGCGGAAGACCACTCAAAAGACGTCGTTTCACAGATCGAAAAATTATTCGCCATGTTAAAATCCTTTTGACAGCGAATATGATACTATTAAGAAACTGAAACTTTCCGTGTCTCAAAATACAGTTTGTAGACAGTTACAACTTTCAGGACTTTTGAGCTTTAGAGCAGCAAAAAAACCTTTTATTTCTCAGAAGAATAGAAAAGCTAGAATTGAGTTTGCAAATTCTCATAGAGGCTGGACTATAAATGATTGGAATAGAGTACTCTGGAGCGATGAATCAAAGTACAATTTGAAAGGTCCTGATGGAAATTTAAAGGTACGTAGACCTAAAGGTAAACGCTTAGATCATAATACACAAGAGGAATAATCAAGCATGGTGGTGGAAAAAGTGCAATGGTTTGGGGTTGTTTTTCTGGTTTTAGTGGAGTTGAACCTATTTACCAAATAAATGGTATTATGGATCAGTATGTTTATTGCGATATTCTCAAGGAAAAAGTGGTTCCTCATACTGATAAATAATATGCCTCTTTTATGGACATTTCAACAAGACAACGACCCCAAACACACCTCTAAACTCATTAAGGAATGGTTTGAAACAAATCAAATTAAAGTAATGAAATGGCCAGCTCAATCACCTGATCTCAACCTGATTGAAAATTTATGGTACCAAGTTGAACTCTCCCTAAAACACAAAGGACCCTTCAAAAACGCCAATGAGCTATATAAAGCTATTGAAACCACGTGAAATGAGATTAAACAAGAAGAAATTAATAAACTCGTAGAGTCTATGCCAAGAAGATGTTCCTTGATCCTAAAAAGTAAAGGATATGCCATTAACTATTAATATTAACATTTTTTAGGGTAGTTTTAAAAAAGTTGCTAATGTTTTGGAGGACCATGTTTTTGCGTTAAAATACCAATACAAACAAAAATTCACATTTATTTTTTTTCAAGTAGTCTTATTATGTTAAAATCTTTTTTCTTATATGTAACATTAACCATTTTTTTCATTTAAAGCGTAATTAAAAAAACAAAATTGTTGTAATAAGTAATCAAAGTAGAAATTTTTTTTTTTTTATTTGGTTGCTAATGTTTTAGAGGACAGTGTATATATATATTGATTTAAGAATAAACATAGAATTTTTATGTACATTATCCATCATGTTAACTCATAGCTCTCACCACCATTCCTAAACAGTATATCCTACTTAACAAGTGTTTTTCTAAACAGTATATCCTACTTAACAAGTGTTTTTCTAAACAGTATATCCTACTTAACAAGTGTTTTTCAGACCCATAAAACAACATTCTAATCAGCAAAATGCATATCTTTTTGAAAAAATAAAAAAACTATTTGAAATTTTTTTTCTGTTTTTGCCTTTAACAGAGTTAAATAAATGACATTTTTTCTTTGCCTGAACAAACAACGTCAATAATTAAGAATTTAATGGTTTGGTATGCATTATATAATAGGTACATTATATAATATGGTTTGAAAAATCAACATAAATAAACCCCTTTAAAGACGCCATTTTTTGTAGAATTACAAAGAAATGCATCATTAAAATAAGTAAATGTAAACAAAATTAAAACTTTCCAGCGATTTATTTATTTTTTCTACATTAAGTTAAAATTTCAAGCTAAAAAGATTAATGCTTTTTTTTATAACTTAAAAATAAAAACTCTGAAAATTTATTTGTTAACTGTGTAAACCCAAATAAGTTGCAACATTTAAAACCATGTTTTTTTATAAATGTTTTATTTACATAAGTTTATCTAGTTATGTAGCTTTTATGTAAAACTACCCATTTTTACAGGACTCAAACATGTCTAAAAAGTTATAAAATTAAAAAAAAATTTATTTGCAATTCATTATATATGAAAATATGCAGAAAAATGTTTTACATCAAATTTCATTTTATTTCATTAAATCTAATGAATAACAGCTATAGAACTCATGCTTAAGTTCAGACAGTCAATTGAGAGCTCAAAAGTTTTTGGTTTTTGATCCAGAAAGAAGATAAAGAAGCGATTGTTGGTTTCTTATCACTACCAAGCTCATTTAATTTATGCTAAACTTCATGCAAACAAGACTTTTGATGACTTTTATGACTGGGTTTAGACAGATGAAAGTAAAATTAACACGTTTGAATCAGATAGTATAAAATATACTTGGAGAAAGCCTAATTCACCATTAAGTGCTCAAGTTTTTACACCAACAATTAAATATGGAGGAAGGAAATCTTGTTTTGGGGATATTTCTTTGTTCGTGGAGTCTATGAATTAGTAAAACTAAATGGAATAATGAACATTGATGACTATATCAACACTCTTTAGGTCCAACACTTCAAGTCACTTCAAAAATGGGGTAGAACTGTACGCAACATGATGTTCATAAAAGATAATGGCCCTAGGCATAAGGCTGATAAGACCATTAAATTCTGTCACAAGAAGTTCAGGGTTTTGTGCTGTCCAGTCGTTAATTGCCCAGCACAAAGCCCTGATTTTAACCCACTCAAAAATTCATGGGCAATAGCTGAATAACAGTTCTACAACTTTCCCACTCTACCTAAGAATAAGGATAAACTTTGAAGGAATGCCGAAAAGTGGTTGCTAGTGTTCCTGAAAGAATTCAGACTGTAATTAAATCTACAGGAGAATTCACTCAATATTAATTTACTACAATATGTTATTTGCTTTCATTCACACAAAAATTGTCACCATTAGCTTTTCACATAAAAATTAAACAAACAAAAAAATCATTATCCTCTAAATTTTTTCAGTTATCTACGGCTTAAATCTAATTAAATAAACTAAACTTTCATTTTGCTTCACAGCTTTTCTATTAAAAAAAATATAAAATATTTCTTTGTTTAAATACGGTGACAATTTTGTCACATACTGTATGTGTGTGCGCGTGTGTGTGTGCGTGTATATATACACACACACACACATATGTGTGTGTGTGTGTGTGTGTGTGTGTGTGTGTGTGTGTGTGTGTGTGTGTGTGTGTATAAACATCATACCTGTGTTCTCTAAGGCCAAAACCATTAAATTTATTGCAAATGCATATAAAATTAAAAAATTTTTAAATTACCCAAACTTAATTGACTTTAATCTTTTTTTTTTGTAATACAGAATGTGGTTATTTTTATTTTTTAATGTTTTTATTATTTAATTTTGTGTTATTTTATTATTTTTTTGTTGTTTTATTGACTGATTTATTTAAGTATTGGCACAGCAGAGTGTACATACATCAACTGACTTAAATAGGTAGAACATGCAAGGAATGCCATTAGATTGACTAAGAGTTTTGGCTTGTAAAACATATTGTAAGGTATTACAACAAAACAAAAGAAAAATATTTTTATATTATTTTAACATATATATTTACATATAAATATTTATAAGTTTTATATTGAAGACACACTCTTTTATATTTAATAAATATATTTCTTGTACCCTGTATATAAAAATACAATTATTGAATGCTACTATAGATTACTTTGTATGAGCTACTTTGAATAGTATGGAAATGTTTAGTAACGGTTGTGTTTATTGTTCAGCAAATTACTAAATTTAATCAATTTAGTAATTTGCTGAACAATAAATTGTTTAGGGAAAAAATTAAAAGAGTAGTGAGTATATATATCGACTATATATATTATATCAATATGTACGATTATAAACATATATATCGACTGATTGAGGGATAGGAAGTGTACTTACAACAACTGATTTAGGGATAGGCGCAGCAGAGTGAACATACGTTGACTGAGGCTTTTGGTTTGTAGAGGCAGTCTGCCAGTCCACAATTTTATTGTTTGGCAAAACACTAATATCATAAAATTATTGCAAACGAAATATGATCTAGACACTACCAGAGATAATTCTTTAAAACAAAAATAACAGTTTATGGCAAGATAGGAAAATTTATTTTTTTATCAGTAATACATAATAACCTTTCACAAAAATTTTATATATATTTGTAATATATTAAATTGTTTATACCCTTGTTTGTAAATAAACTTGTATTTAAAACAATCATTTGAATAAAATTTTGTTGATATCCAATACTGGGCAACCATTACATTTTGATAAGTATATTTGTCCCAAACATTTTCAAACAATAACAAAATTACCAAACTATTTGGTAATCTCTTTAAAAAAATTTTATTTGTAAAACATAACTTATAAAAGGTTTTTATTTGTTTATAAAAAACTTTTTCAAAAAAACTTTTTTTCATCTTTAGAACAATTCAAAGTAAATTTTATAAAAACAAAAAATCTTCTTTTCATGAGAAAACTAAAAATTTTCACATAATTATTTTTAGCAGCAATGCTAAAATCAAAGTTATTGCAATAAAAAATAACTTACTTCAACATCCATCCCCGATTCCAATAAAAACAAAACACATTCTTCAATCACAACAGCAATTTCTCGCTCTGTTACTTTCAAATGAGTCTCCAAAGGACAACCAAATACTGGCCTGCATATTGATGACTCTGTTAAACATAATACATTTAAGTGATGTACGAATACTGTTACAAGCTATAAACAACTAAGTAAAAGTTTGAATTTTATTAACATAATAAAAAAAATAATGAAAAAAATGTTATTAAAATTTTTTAATAAAAAAATTTTATTAAAATTTTTTAATAAAAAAATAATTTTAAAATTTTTTAATAAAAAAATAATTTTAAAATTTTTTAATAAAAAAATAATTTTAAAATTTTTTAATAAAAAATAAAATTTTAATAAAAAAATTTTATAAAATTTTATTAAAAAATTTTTATCAACATAATAAAAAAGATATAAAAAAAATATTAACATAATAAAAAAGATAAAATGCTATTCAACTTAAACAAGGTTTAAATGTCAATTTTGGCAGAACCAGTATTAACCTTTTTCTAATGATTGCTAACTTAAACAAAGTTTAATTGATTGAATTTTGGCAGAACCAGTATACTTTTAAGCAGTTATTGATATGCGTTTAAAGTTTTAAAACCACTTTTTCTTTTTTAATTACAAAGCAAAAGGTAAAATACTTTTACATTTTAGATATCTGTTTTTTGATAGTTCAAAAGAATTCTTGGGGACTTTTGAAAAACTCTTGTGATTTTTGATTTGGATAATATTAGTTGATAACTAATAATTATAACCAATTGCCATTGTCTTAACTATCCAACTTTAGCACAACCTGTATTAACTCTTTTTTATTGATTGCCAAACTTTTATCCTGCATTATGAAAATAATTGTTACATAAACCAAACTACATTAATGTTCATTTACACAAAATATATTAATATGGATTTTTTCACCTAATGGCTTTCAATAATTTGGTTTACAAGAGGTATTAGTTTGTTTAAAAGGTATTTATCTTCATAAATACTCTTTTCTCAATTAATTCTTTGAGAAAGCTATAAAACAATAGCTAAGTTATTAGATAAAATTTTTTGATAAAAATGAATGAATGATGCTTTATTTATTACATTTTAGATGGATATGGATAGCAACACCAAAAACTTTAATTTAATAGCTTGAAAGCTCATTAATTAACAAATGATTTCCATCAAAAACCAGTAGTTGAGTCAATTTAATGTATCACATACCTGTAACTAAGAAACAAATACCATGAGAAACAATGTCCCTATGCAAAGAAACAAGTTAAACCGTGCTTATTCAAGCAGAAAAGTCTCCCTAATTTCAAGCATAGAGATTACTTTAAATAAAAAACCAGTAAATGAATTGATGAATGAATGAATCATTTGAAAAACATCTTGATATCAAAAACTTTATTTAAGTATTTTTAGATAATGATAAAATAATATTATGAAATAATTGAAAAATGAAATTATATAAAATATTAAGAATTTATGGTTGATTCAATGATAACTGCTAAAAGAAAAAAGAGAAATTAAAACCATTAAGACTTTTTTATTTGCTTTTGTTTTTCATTTGATTATTTTTTGAAATTTTACTGTATTTTTTGGAAATGGTAGTGAGAAATTATTATTGAGGTTGAATTATAATTACTCAAGTTTAATTAAAAAATTAAAATTTGTAATGGTTTTTTAATTAGAAATAAATATCAAGGGGGGCACTAGACACATCACCTTAATAACACATGTTTAAAAAGTTAGTCTACATAGAAACAATAAGGCTAGACTCAAAAAAGCATGTTGTCAATCAGACATTTTGTTTGAATATTAAGGGCAAACTAAACTCAATTGATAATACTTACTTTGACTGTTTACCTCATAATTACCTCACACTTACTTGACAATAGTTTCAATATTACAACTAATTTTTTTAAGGGTAAGATTGAATTGTTTTTGTTTGATTAAAATGCATTTAACAACAAAATACATTTAACAACATCAATAACTATAACAAAACTGTTACAAAAACTAAAAGTTAACAAAAAAATGCAACTAATTTTAGAAGTTGAAATGTTTGAAAAAAAAATGTTTACCTAAATTCTATAGCAAATTACTAGCTAAATTTCTTACAAGTTTCTATTGATTGCTTGACTGATTTCTTAATTGCTAATACTTCGAGTAGAGCAAATTAAGAACTTACTATTTGTATGATTTATAACACACCATATTTGTTGCTGAGTAAATAAAAAAACTTTTAGCATGTGCAATCAAAAAAGTTATCAAGCTGTGATCAAATGTTCTTTCAAATAAAATAATGTTTTTTTGTAGTTAAAAGTTTCTTTGGGAGTGCTAAGGTGACTATTTATGCATTCATAATGTATTTTTTTATTAGTACATTTGCACAAAAAAAATATCCTTCTTAACTGTTTTCTTTAATTCCTTCTGCAATTTTTTACAGAAATATGCATTTTCAAAGGAACTAACACTTGAAAAAATCAAAATTGCACTAATATAATATATTATATACTGTTAGTACATTGTTATTATATTGTTCATTAATAATATATGTTATATAATTACGCAGTTACATAATTACGCAGGTAAAGTTTTAAAATCAACAAAGAAATCTTTTTACGAATAAAAATTTTAAAAATCACAAAGTTACCTAGCTGTTGTTTGACTTTGGGAACACACTGTTGAAGTATTTTGAGAGATGCTTCATGATATCGCATTTGTGATTCTAAAAGCTGACCAGTTATATAATCACTTAAAAACTTGGTTAAATTTCTAACATTTTTTTTAAAAACTTGCAGTAATAAATATAGCCTTTTTGATTTTTATATAGAAAATGACCACAGAATTTTAGGAATTTTATAATTTTTTTTTTTCTTTAAATAATATATTCTTATTATATTATATATGTTATATTATATATTCTATTTACATTATATTTTTATTATATTATTAATTTTGATAACTTTTACTATATTATTATTATTGATTTTTTTTTTAATTATTATTGATAGTTTGGGTATTACGCTTTTTTGTTGTTTTTGTTTTTTGAGTTAAACAACAAAAGCCAAAGCAACTTGAGAAACTGTTGCACCATAAATTGTGCAATAAACATGCTGCTGTCACATATACACACTTATCTATTGTCACATATACACACATACTGCTATCACATATATCACATTTGCATGCATGTTGCTATCACATATACACACTTATCTACTGTCACATATGCACACATGTTGCTATTACATTTGCACACATGCTGCTATCACATATACACACATGTTGCTATCACATACACACGCATGTTGATATAACATATACACACATGTTGCTGTCACATATACACACATGCTGCTATCACATTTACAAACATGCTGCTATCACATATGCACAGATGTTGTTGCCAAAAAGAGTAAAAGTTTTTTTTGCTTATTCAAAAAAAAAATTTTTTTAACAATTTAAAGTAATTTTTAAACATATTAAATATTTTATAATAAAATATTTATTATTAAATATCTATTTTATTATATAAAAAACAACAACTAAAGTTCAGATTGAAGATTATGCAAACATAAAACTAGAAAAAATAATTATATACTTTACATTTAATATATTACTTTATACTTTATATTTCTTAAATATGTTTTAATAAGTATTACATTAAAAAGACACTGAAACACCCCTTTTTGAAATATTTATGAAAACTAGATTCATGTAAAACTCCTAGAAATAATAGATTAAGTAAATATGAATATTCAAATGTTCAGTCAAATTAACACTTCTATACTCGTCTACATTGATAGTACACAAAATATTGAGAACCCCTAACATTCAATTATGCAAGTGTACCTATAATATTCAATTGAGCATTTGCTGAAAAATTTCTTTATGTAAGTGAACATATGGAAAATGTTTCAGCAAGAACAATATTAACATCAACAGGGGAGTGTTACTACATTGGACTAGAAAAAAAATAATATTCAAAGATTGTTGGTAAAAGCACAAATCTCTATTTTTTTTTATTATTTGAAAGCAAAGAGAATACAAATAAATTAACAATTATTGAAATCGAAGAAAAAAAATTTTTTTTTTCGATTTCAAAATTTTTTATTAACTGCAAAAATTTTATTAATTGCTTGATAAATTTAGCAATGAAATACTTATAAATTTTTTTGGCTTTTTGCCAGGCAAAAAAAATTTATAAGTATTTCATTGCTAAATTTATTAAGCAATTAATTTGTTATAGGATTTGCTCAAGCCCTCATTAAAAAAGTTAAAAATACATAAATTAAAAAAGTTAAATGTTGTTAAAAAATAATTTTAAAAGTAACAACTAAAGTATGTGTATAAATTAAAAACTTTATATAAAAATTTTAAGTCAAAACTTCGATTTATACATAGGGTATAAAAAATTATTTAATGAGATTACTTTGAATGGGTAAGGTTACTTTGAATGGGTGAGGTAACTTTAAATTGGTGAAACTACTTTGAATGGACAAGGTTGTTTTAAATGGATGAGGTTACTATTAGTACTTGGGGTAACTTTAAAAATGGAAGGTTACATTATATGGATGATCTTACTATAGAAAGGGTAATGAAACTTATGAACAGGTGAGGTTACTTTGTATTTTTTAATTATTGTAAGTATGCTACACTGTAATAAGAATTCAACATTGAACAAAGTAACAAATTAAACAGAACAACAAATATCGAAATAAAAAATAGAAACCTGGACAATAGTCTGGGCGTAACTTTGTTCACCAGCAACAAAAGTAAACATGTCAGTAGCTAAACTATCTTGAAGACTTTGAAAAAGTAAAGTGGCTTCCTCTAGTTCATCTTTTAAAAGTTCAGCTTTAGCCAATGCTTCATTTACATTTGTTTTTGCACTATGTGTAAGCTTGATTGCATTTAACCATCTAAAATTAATAATACAACTTTAAAATACAAGTCATATTGTATTATTAAGTTGAACAATGAACTCATCTATTAAATAATCAACTTTATAATACAAGTCATTGAACATTGAACTTATCTATTAAAAAACATTTTAATAGATGAGCTCAATGCATTTCATACTAGCATTTTCCAAATTATCACTAACGATCCACATTTAATATCAAAAATAACTCTAAATGTTTTATTTAATGACCAACGCCTTAATTTTTATTCATTTTGGGAATATGAACCTCTTACTGTGAAAGTTTTTAATTTTTTTTTGTATATTATTTATGAAAAAGTTTATGGTTTAGTAATTATAAGTTACGTTTAGTTGAAATCATTTTTATCATTAAAATTTCTGGAAATTTTTTTTTGTAACAAAATATTTTCAATTACTTTAGATAATTTAGATATTAAAATAATTATAAAAATACTTCATGCTGAATAAAATGTCACCACATTATCAAAAGCAACTTTAGCTGTATATTTATACAATGATTTAAATTCAATAAATTTATTTTTTGACAATATTTCATGACTTATTTTTATTTACATACTTATGTTTGATTTATTTTAGCATTTATTTGAAAACTCAACTTAATTTTATAAATTTAATAATAAAAACATATTATATAATATATAAGTTATAATAAATTATATTATATATAAATATATATAAATAATCAGAGCCACAGGCATTCCTCTGTGTCAATAAAATGTCAATAAAAACTTTGTACTAAATCCAGGAGATAAGTAGTTTTTTGTTACAAAGGGTAATTTGAACCTTTAAAATTAAAACATTACAGCTACCTACTGATTCCACAAAGGTTTTACTATAATGTTTGTGTCAGAACTGATTTAGTCAGCTGTCACATTTCCTTGAAATTTGATTGGTGACAATTTTCTTCTGACTCAAAACTTTAGTCATTGGTAAACAAAAGATTTTTTCCAGTACTGTTAAAAGAAAATATATGCTCAGGCGAAGCATGTGAATATTGAAATTTTGGTTAACGAGCATGTGAATATTGAAGTTTTGGTAAACCAAGCCTGTGAATTTTGAAGTCTTGGTTAATCAAGCATGTAAACATTAAAGTTTTGGTAAACCAAGCATGTGAATATTAAAGTCTTGGTTAACCAAGCATGTGAATATTCAAATCTTGGTTAACCAAACATGTGAATATTGAAGTTTTGGTAAACCAAGCATGTGAATATTGAAGTTTTGGTAAACCAAGTATGTGAATATTGAAGTCTTGGTAAACCAAAGGATAACAGCAATTAACACTGGGTTTCATAATTGTACCACAAATTTAAATTAATTTCATAATTCAATCACATAACATTTATTCAATCAACGGAAAACTTTTAGACATTTAGGTGAGAAATCTAAAATAAGTAATCTTTTGCAGTGGTCTTGTTCATCTAGTGCTTTTGAGTTACAATTTAGGAAAGGGGTATAGTAAAAATTGAAAAAAGTATTAAGAGAAAAAAAATCATCCACAGCCACCTAGACTACAGTAGTTCCAAATATTCAAGGGCAAACTTTAGTGACCCACTATAGTCAAGGGCTTTGGAGAGGTGGATATATTTTAAAATATCTATATTTATATATAATGTCCTCCAAAACATAAGTAACCAAATAGAAAATTCTATCTTTAAAGCCTCAATTACTGAATACAGCTTTTTTTTTTCTTGTTCTTTAAATACTCTTTAAATAGAATCAAATTGTTAATACTACATATAAAGAAAAGATATATACATAATTTAACTACCTAAAAATGAATAAAAGTGTTGTTTAGCATTTATTGGTACTTTAATGTAAAAGTACAACTACTTAAAAAAAAAAGCAATTCAATTTTCCTCTTTGTGGTTGGGTCGTACTATAGGGAATAATATTGACTTGAGATCACAATTTCGCACTACTTTGGTAAGAGAACTTTATAATATTAAGGATTTCTGTCATACAATCGATTTCGATTGTATGACAGAAATCCTTTATTGGTTCTTTATAATGACAAGAAACAAATATAGTATACTTAATTGCCAAAGATCATAAGAAAGGAGTAAAACAAAAAGAAATTGCTCCCAAATACTCCATTAACAATTCAATTGTATGTCAAATAATTAAATGGTTCAATAAACACAGTCCTTTAAAAATGGAACATAAGAGCAAAAGACCATGCTAAACCTGTTGTTTCATTGAGAGAAAAATTATTTGTCTCATCAAAAAGAATACTTTCAACAGTATAAATGATACCATTCAAAAACTGTTTTCAGTATCTAAAATTGAATAAAAATCAGTCTAAAAATGATTGTAACTTTCAGGACTTCTGAAATTTGAAACCATCTTCAAACTATAACTTTCTTTCAATTCTCCAAAGAATTAAAAAGTTAGAATTAATTTTGCAAATTCTCATAGATACTGAACTATAATTGATTGAAAAACAGTTTGGTGGAGCAATGAATCGAGGTACAATTTAAAAGGTCCTGATTGATAGCAATTTGAAAAAGGTATGTAGACCTAAAGGTAAATGTTTAGATCCTAAATATAGAGGAATGGTCAAGAATTGTTGTGGAAAAGGTGCAATAGTTAGGATTTTTTTTTTTAGAGTTAGACTTATCCTTCGAACAAATTGCATTATAGATGGATTTATTTATAGACATATTTATAAGGAAAGAGGTTTTCTCATGCTTATAATAATATGCCTCTTCTATGGATATTTTAACAAGATAATTACCTGATCTCAATTCAATTGAAAGTTTATGGCATCAAATTGAACTTTCTTTTTAACATAAAAGACCAATTAAAAATACCAAGCTATATGAATCTCTTGAAGTCATGTAGATTGAAATAAAACGAAAGAAAAATGATAAACGTGTCTAAAAAAAGGTGCCATGATCAAGAAAAGTAAAGAATGTGTCATAAAACATTAATTTTCTTTTTTTTTATAGTAGTAGTTACAAAAAAGTTGCTAATCGTTTGGAAGACCATATTTGTACATTAAATAACTAATACACAAAATTGAAGTTGAAAAAAAAATTATATTTTGTTGCTTATGTTTTGGAAGAAAGTGTATATATATGTATAAATGGATGTAACCTTGTTTTACTAGCATCCATATCCAAACAAGCTTTTGCAAGTTTTTTTTTTGTAGAAACAATATTTGGACCATCAACCTAAAACATATTATAAGCAAAAATTATATATACCTATAATTATATCTATCTATATCTATCTGTCTATCTATCTCTTTCTCAGTACAGCTTTTATGCTGGAGTTTGTTTGTGAGGATTTTTTAATATTTCTTTACTGTATATTCACTTCATATATAACAAAAGCTATCAGAATGATTCAAGCAGCCTCAAAAAAACTATAATAATGCACAAACAATAATAAAGAGATAGCAGATTGAAATTACCAGAGGTTTGGTATACAATATGAAAGGAGAAGAATAATAAGCAATATGTAAAACAAGCAGTTGAATCAATTAATGTGTAAATTACATTAAAATTTTATTTTTTTAAAATTACATTAAATTAATGTGTATACACAGAATTACATTAAAATAATGTGACATGCCATACAAAGGAAATTAATCTTATTTTTAAAAGTTATGGATGATGGACATAAACTGACTTCAGATTCAAAACCAGTTGAATTAGTATAAAAAAGATATTGGCTTTCATGAATTTTTTTAAAACTAAAAAGTTTGCTGTACAATACTATTAGCATTTACTGTTGTATATAGATAGCCCCCCCCCCCCCCTTAATCCCCACATTATAAACACTAAATAAAAAACAAGCTAAATTTAAACTTTAAATTTTCCTAATTTAAATAAGACCTTACTAGGAGAAGTTTGCTTTGTCAAATAACTATTCCAATTGTATTATGTAAAATAAAATAACTTATTGCCTAAAATTTAAAAAACATAATAAGCACTAAATAAACTACCTCAAGCATTTTTTGTAATGGAGCAAGAACTTGATTGTCAATTTCAGTCTCGCAGGAAGCTAGTTCACCAGCTAAAGCAGATTGGGCTTCACCAGCCGCAGATAACACTGAACTATAAAAATACAACATGATAAAAATATGCTTAACAAAAAATTCTTATACAAGCAGGGCCAGAACCAAACTATTTAGAAACCTGGGAAAACTAATGGTCACCATGGTTTCTCTAATAATCTAGATTCTATAAAAAGATTATAAAAATATATTTATTTATACTTTTAAATATGCAAAACTAATAAATAGAAATAAACACATCAATATTTTTTTAAATTTTAAAAACAACAAAAACAATATATATAAGAAAAAAAGTTTTTTTTTCTTATATATATTGTTTAATTTTAATAAATACAAAAAACCATTTTCATTAAAAAAAAAATCTTTAAATTATAACAATAATGTACTATGATTGACTTATGATGTATTATACTTAGGAGTTTTAGGAGCAAACAGGATTCATTCATAACAATTAAATAACATAATGCAATACAATCACTCGTTTAAAAAATCTATTGATATGAACACATAATTGATAACAATATGAACTTTAAATTGATTTTTCAGCACTTTAACATTCCACTTTAATTCTGATTTCAAGTTGATTTTAATTTTTTTAATTTTTTATTTCTTGTTCACAAACAGATTACAAAAAATGTTTGTAATTTCATTAAATCAGCAGCAAAACAATAATTAAGTAACACTCTGTATGTTGCTTCTGATGTCTTGATGTTGCTTTTGAGTTTTGCATTACTTACAATAGTTAATGTTTTAGGAAGTAATAAAGGGAATAATGTTTTACAAGTGACAATAACATGAAAGTTCATAATAAAACACTACATATATTCAACTTGTTAAAAAATTGATCATTACAACAACTTTCCATTTGACATTAGTCATATCTAAAATTATATTTTCCATGGTTTCCTATAATTGACATTGGTTTAATGCCACTCAGTTTTACTATTAATCTGAGTTAATTTTTTCATCACTGAAAGCTAATGCGCCAAAGAAATAATCATGATTCTGATTTTTATTTTTTTAAATCAACTTATATTTCTTTCTTATAAATTTTACTACGCTTTATTTATTTTATTTATAATAGTTATATCGTCCCCTCAGTATTATCTTGTTCTATCTACAAATTATTTTTTTTTGCAAAAACAAATTTTTATTGTTTAAAAAAGTATAATGTATTATTTCCACTTATCAATAAATTATTACCTTCTCTGCTTTGTCAAGATTTATTCAATTTGACTTTGTTCTAATTACAATTTTACGTATTTTGTTAGTTTTATCTTATTCTATTTCACTTTTTTAAAACATTTTAGTATTATAATGTTCTAATGCCCAAATCTGCAAATCAACGTTGTAGCGCAAGTCACGTGACTTTTTATTTTGATATTTTCAAAATGTCGTCAAGTAAGTTTATTGGTTTAGTTAAGAAACAGTTGACTTTGAATTACTTAATACCGACTCATAAGTAGTTTCTATTACTATGGTAATTTTAAAATTTGAAAATAAAAAGGAAAATTTTATTTTTCCGATAATTGGATTCCATTTTATGTTCTTTTAACGATAAAATACTCAACTATTATATCGTGCATTATCAACTATTATATAAATATCGTGCATTAAAGGGTTAAAATAACTTAAGACTAGCTCTCATACACAGTACTAGTAGTTAACTAACTATAAATCTATATGTATAACTATATATATATAACTATATGTATAACTATATATATTGTGCCTTTAAATAACTATATATATATATTGTGCAAAGTCTTTTAGTAAGACTAAATTCTTTATATTATTTATTTCCTAACTGTAAAAAAATAACTTATATTACCCTGCTAATTACGATGCTTATGAAATTCCAATTGTCATTAATTTTTGATTTTTTTTTAATATTATGTTGTTTTTAAATGTAGCTAAAGTTATACTTTTTATTTCTACAGTGTCGATTCAAGTTTCCACAATAAGCTACTACATACGGATTTAGAAATAGTTGTGCCAATAGAGCAGCTCTCGACAAAAAAAAAAGTTGGACGTAAAAGAACCAGAAATCCAGATAGCTGGAAATGCAATGTCAATAAAAAAAGGCGTCAAGCTGGCCATGAGTATAAAAGCAGGAATAAAGTGATAAGAAGAAAGAGAGAGATCAATAATGAGAAGGACTGTACTAACTGTAAATTTAAATGCCACATTTATTTTCCGCAAGAGCAACGGGAGTTACTGTTTAACAAATTTTGGAGACTCAATGATGACCTCAAAGCACACTTTTATAGTGAAAATACAACACGTATTGTGAAAAAAACTAAACGAACACTTGCAATTTCATCGAGGCGGAAATACTCATTTGCCTACTTTTTTCACCTGGCAGGGATTCCCATCAGAGTTTGCAAACCTTTCTTTTTAAATACTCTTGACATAAGCCAACAAAGAATTTCATATTTCTATAAACATTTCCAAACAGATACAAACACGCCAACCCCAAGAAAACAAGGTAAACATACAAAAAAGAAAATTCCTGACGCGGTCAGAGATGGCGTTAGGAAACACATATATAGTATTCCGGTTATAGACTCGCACTATTGCCGTGCTAATACAAATAGAAAATACTTTGAGTCTGAATTGTCTATTAGTCGACTGTATGAGCTTTACCAAGATTTTTGTCAGCAAAAACGATTTCAACCGGCTAAAAAGCACTTATACTCTGAAATTTTTTTAACTGAGTTCAATATTTCTTTCCAGCAAAGAAAAAAAGATAGGTGTGATAAATGTGAAATTTTTAAAACCAAAAGTGCTGAAGGTATTTTAAGTGATTGTGAACGGGCTCAGCATCTAAGTCATATTGAACAAAAAGAAGATGCACGCGAAGAGCGCAAAAAAGACAGACAGTCAGGACATCCTGTTCTCTGTTTTGATTTACAAAATGTTTTAACAGTTCCCAAGGCTGAGATATCCAACTTCTTTTATCTTAGGAAGCTGTCTGTTTATAACATGACAGCACATCTTTCTTTAGATAAAGATGTTTATTGTTGTATCCGGTCTGAAAGCCAATCTGGCAGAGCCGGAAATGATTTGGCATCTCCAATCCTATGAATTTTAGAATCTGTGCTTACCACCCATCCACAACTTAAGAACCTCATTTTATGGTCAGATTCTTGCGTTCCGCAAAATAGAAACAGTATTATGAGCACGGCAATAAAGCATTTTTTAAATGCTCATCCTGATGTTGAATCTATCACTCAAAAGTTTTCTGCAAGCGGACATGGCTGTGTTCAAGAGGTTGATGCGGTTCATAGCAGCATTGACCAAAAATTAAAAAAAACTGAGGTATACAGTCCACTGGGTCTGATCAGAATACTAAAGTCTGTTAGGCGACAGAAACCTTTCAATATCCTGCAGATGAAAGATGTTGATTTTTTAAATATTCAAGCTGGAGCTAAAAGCTATAACTTTACCAAAGTGCCCTTTACTCAAGTAAAGCAATTAAAATACTATTACAATCATCCTTTTACTGTTTCATTTAAAACAAAACATGCAGCCGGCTTCACCTCAGTTTTTGCAGGTGCCCAATCATTAAGAATAAAGAAATCTACAGCATATCCCATAACTGCACCAAAACTGTCAATTCAGACCAAAAAAAGCCACTTACTTTCAAAAGAAAAGAATGAAGATATTAAAAAAATGATGCCCTACATGCCTGAGATTGATAGAAATTATATGGCAACTCTTTGTGTTTAGTAATTCATGTGCGTCTCCCATGTACTTTTCTTAATTATTTTTGTCTTAATATAATTGTTTCATGAAAAAAAAAATGTTTTACTTGAACACAACTAAATAATGTCTATAACAGGGGTGGATCCAGGTCATTGTCCTAGGGGGGAGAGAGTTATATGACCAAAAAAAATGATTTTTTCAGCTAAAACCACTGTTTCATTTGATCATTTTTCTAACTAAGTTCAATAATTCTTTCCGGCAAAAAAAAAAAGATAGGTGTAATTAGTGTAAATTTTTTAAAATCAAAAATGCTGAAGGTACTTTAAATGATTGTGAACGGGCTCAGCATCTAAGTCATATTGAACAAAAATAAGATGCACGCAAAGAGCGTAAAAAATGCTTATAAATTAGTTTACTAATAAATATATTAAATGTGTATATAACTAACTTTTTTTTGCCAAAAATTCAAATGTTGCAAAATAATATTTTGTATTTTTAATTTTTTTTTTTAATTTCTATCAATAATATTTTGAAGGTTGATAATTCTTAAGAGGAGGGGGGGGGGGGGGAGGGGAATACTCCCATCTTTGTATCCGTCCTTGGTAAGAAATACATTCAAAACATTCACCAAATAAGACATTTGTGCATGTTTGGACAAACTATAATTAAAAAAACCCAAAGAAATTGACATAGAACATTATACAATTTTTGTATTTTGTAAAGTTTGTCAGTAATTTGTTCTATAGTTTAGCGACATAGAAAAAGATAATACTGAGGCGACAAAAGTCAAAAATCATTTTTTTAAACACTAAATACACAATAATTTTCTAAAAATGGTTTATAAGGGTATTATATATTGACCTTGACAATTTTATAATAACAAAATTTGGTGCAAAGTTTATTTTGAACATTTTTAGGGCTTTTGAAAATTCAAATGCCTTTTTTTCAAAACCATAGTTTAGCGACATAGAAAAAGATAATACTGAGGGGACGATATATGCATGTTAATTTTTCTTCACGATTAATTTATTTTTTTTTATACTTTTTTGTCTAAAAAGGTGTCTAGATTAAAATCAACATTTTCAAAAATTAAAATGATCAGTATGTTAATACAATACAACATACAATATATATAACAATGATTCATAAGTCTTTACAGACATTTTTTATGCCTATATTTTGAAGTAATTGCAACTTATACCAAATTTTTTTTTTCCAGATTTCATTTCTTACATTAAAAAACTAAAAAAATCAATTAATTTTTTATCTTAATCACACGTGAATCGAGGGTCCTTCTGAAAGAGAAACTATCAATAATAGAATTTTATGTTATTTAGATGTTGTTAATGGTAATAAAAATATAACACTTTAAATAGGAAAAAATATCTGAATAAACAATCTATTCGACAATTAAAAAATATGAACATTCTTCAACAACTGAAGATTTATCAAGAAGTGGACACCCTGTCAAACTAGAGCCTGGTAAAGATAAGAGACTTTCAAAATCTTTCAAAAACGAAGATGGAAAAAATCAGAGAACTGAAGCTAAAAAATTTTTTCCCAAAGTACAGTAAGTCAATATTTAAAAATAATTGAATTCAATACAAACAACAACTAAATGCACCATTAACAAGTGAAAAACGCCCAAGAGTCTCAAAAAAGTCAGCAACAAAATCTTTTGTTGGAAAAACAATAATTATTGATGATGAAAAATATTTTACCTTAAGCAACAGTGAAATGTAGGTAATGATGGTTATCATACAGATTGTTAAAGTTCCACTCCTGAAGATATTAAATACAAAAAAATTAAAATATGAACCAAAGGTATTAGTCTGGATTGTGATTTCCAAAAATGGTATCTCAAAACCATTTATAGAAGAATCACCTACTTTAATCGACGCTAAGCACTATATTAATAAATGCTTGAGACCTAAATTAATTCCATTAAATAAATCAATGTATAAAGAACACAAATATATATTTTGGCTAGACTTTAGCTAGTGTTCATTACATAAACGAGGTCATCGACTTCATGAAAGCTAACAACACCAAATTCGTTTCTAAGGATGATAATCCTCCAAATGTTCCTCAACCTGTCCAATTGAAAACTTTTGTGCAAATGTGTGTTTAAAAATACATGAGGGAGGATGGTCTGCAAGAACAAAGCATCAATTGAAAACTTTTAAGCTAATGTGTATTTGAACGTACATGAGGATGGTCTGCAAAAACAAAGCATCAATTGAAAACTTTTGTGCTAATGTGTATTTGAATGTACATGAGGGTGGTCTGCAAAATTGCATCAATTAATTAGACACATAAAAAGATTTTTGAGAGAAATAAAATTTGTAACTCATTTAAATTTTATTTAATGAGTTACAAAGTCATATGAAGAAGGTAAAATATAAATTTCGCAAAATAACCAATCTTGTACTGCTGATTTAGGTGAGCAGTGTGATGTCATACTGAAGGCTATTAGTCAGTCAATGTAAGTACTGAAGCCCCCGGCAGCAGACCGGGGGCTTAAGTACTTACATTGACTGATAAATAGCCTGACTCGCAGTGGAGTGCTGCTACATCAACTGAGGGTTTGGGATGGAGCAGCAATCTTTTCATTCATTATTCTTTGTTTTCTTTTTCTTTTTCTAAAAAAGCCGTATCAATTTCGATAAGCAAAAAAAGTGAGCAAGGGCTCACATAAATATGCTATAGTAGATATATATATAAATTTATATACAAATGTGTGTGTGTGATTATATAACTATATTTTATAGTTTTATAGAAAAAACAAAGCAGCATTAAGTTGCATTACAATGGTCTTTGAATTGATTAGTTTTAACATAGTATAGGTCTAACTTTTTAAATTGTTTCTTGTTTTAAATTTTTCTTGCATTAATTGTTTCCTATAATTTTAATCGTTTCTTGTTTATGAATTTTGTTATAACTCTTGAATATTGTTTTTTATGCAAAAAAAATGCAGATATTCAGCAATATTTCGGCTAAATTTCTCCACGACAGAAGGGTACCGCCGCCCAAATTTTTTCCTAGAATAGCCCCTGATCTTATACTTATATAGATAGTTTTCAGTTTTCCTCTTATCTCCAAAGTATAGATACCAGACAAGCACTGCACATTCCAAGTGAGATTATACCAATCTAGATTATACTAATGACTTAGTTTTAACACTTTCTTACAATGACTAGATATAGTTGTCTTATTACCATTTTTATTTTATAAATATGATTTTTTTTTTTTTTTTAATGTTTAATTGTAATGAAATAAGTAACTTACCTTAATAAAGTACCTTCACCAAGAACTTCAGCACTTTCTAACATAGTTAACCCCAATTGAAGTTGATTTAACTTTTTCTATTTGTGAAATTTATAATAAATATAAATTTATCATAATATTTTTATAACTATATCATAATTTATTATAAATATTGTAAAATTATAGTAACTATAATAAATATAATAAATAATATAAATATTATAAAATTACAGGAACTATTATAATAAGAATATTATATTGAATGATATTATTTTAAATCAAGAATTATTAAATGTCTTTTTTTTATTTTTATGGAGACCTTATGGAGACAACGAGCATGCCAGACTTTATCAAAAGACTTTGATATGTCAAGAGCAATAGCCCTAGCCTCACTACCATCATCTAATACACAATAGAATCTTTCTGTTATAACAGTTTATAAATCAGCTATAGAACAAGAAGACTAAGTTCCAAATTGAAAGTCATAAAGCAAGTTATTAGACTCGAGATGAGATGTTAGAGATTTGTTGACTCGTAAATTTTGCAAAATAGAGAGGAGACTGCTTGAGAATTACATTTTTCTAATAATAGAGAGAATTTGAATGGACAATAGTTAGAGGGGTCAGAGTGTTCTCCAGAGTCTTTTAAAAATTAAAACCACAGATACCGTTTCCCAGCAGGCAGGAAAACACTTTTGTAAGAATATGACAGGAGTGTTTTCAGGACCGCAGTAAACAAGTGTATGAGAGAAATAACCTTAGCAATGGAAGTTAGAGCGATTTGCATATCTAACAATAGATTAACCTGTTTCTCTGGAATGACAAGAAGAGTGCCATTAGATTTAAAAGTCAAACAAAAAAAAATTTTTGCAAATACTTTCGCCTAATTTATAATATCTTATAATAATCTGCCAAATTAAACCTATGTATTAGTGATGGATTTGTTAGAGTAAACATTTTAAATGAGACTGTTGAAAATTTTGTTGTGATAATAGCTGATCGTTATGAAACTTTATTGTTACGTTTATAAAATTCTTGTCATAATATTATTACAGTTAATTGATGTAATTTATTAGTCAAGTCATAAGCTATTTTTGTATATAATTACGCCCTCGAGAATTTTTGTTTCTGCATAAAAGTTGTAAATAGAATTTAATAAAAAGAGTCAAAAATAAAAGAAAACAAAGTTGTCGTATTAACAAGCTATTTCGGCAGTATGGCATCTATGGCGAAAATGATTGGAAAATTTGATGGATCTGGAGATGTTGTAGTGTGGCTGAAAAAGATCAAACTGGTGGGAGAGTTGAAAAATATGGGCGATCTTTCATTGATCATTCCGTTGTTTCTTGAAGGCAGTGCGTTCGCATTATATAAGCAACTTGGGGAGAGCCAAAAAACCGCCCCTGCGGACATGGAAAAACCTCTACTAGATGCATTTGCAGTCGATGGTTTTCAAGCAGTCTACTAGATGCATTTGCAGTCGATGGTTATTGAGCAGTTCAGAGATCAAAGATGGAATGACGGTGAATCTGTTGATGTGTATTTGGCCAGTTTACGTCAACTTATGGGTTTGGCCAACATTGAAAGCGAAGAATTATTGTTAAGAGCGTTCATAACTGGATTGCCGGGTGAAATTTCAAAGCAGTTACAAGCACAAGTGAAAATATTTGGAATCAGGTTACAGGATGCATTAAGCCATGCACGAGTACTCATGACGGAAAAAACAAAAGAAGAGTTTGTTTCAACAACAATCTCTGGTTTCTATAAAAATGTTAAAAAACCATCCGCTACTGATTTTTACTGCTACAAGTGTGGCAAGCCTGGACATGTTGCCCGAATATGTTTTTCGAAGGAAACAAATTGTTAGCAATGGAATAAAATGCTTTAGATGTGGAGAATCTGGACACATTGCAAGATTTTGTTTGTTGCATCAGGAAAACTCAAATGGGGAATCGCGAGCGCCAGCTGTTTCCCTAAACAACTAACGGCGCTTCCAATATGCACTGTGCAGGTGAACACTTTTGCAGGAAAAGCACTGGTTGACAACGGATGTATTCGAATTATTATTTCAAAGAACATGGCTCAGAAAGCCGGTGTTTGTATCAGAAGAAATGAACTAATGGTGTTGGCTGTTAATGGAGAATTTGTGAAAACGGAGGGAGAAGCTACAGTAACATTAATTATTGAAGGAAAAAAACTCAAAACACCTGTAATGATTCTGAAAAGTGTTGTCAATGGTATTGATGCTATTATTGCTATGGATGTCATTAATCGCTATGGAGGAGTGCATTTGTACAATGGAAAAATTGAATTTGGTTTTGTTTCAATTCATGCAGAGAAACAAGCTGTTGGTATAAAGGTCAAGGATTTTGATGCCTATTTTGATGGTACAAAGTGGACTGCTAAATATAATTGGAAACAAGGTCAACCACAACTGAGAAATTCTGTCGCACAGTACAAGGTTAAACCCCAGTTGTTACATCAATTTAATGACGGGATGAACTTATGGGTAAAAAATGGCTGGTTGAAACCATGCAACAAAGAAGAAAAAAGTACAAAAGGGATTGTCCCGTTAATGGCTGTTGAGCAGGAAAATAAAGGAAAGATACAACCTGTTCTGGACTTGAACCAGTATGTTAATTCACATAATGCCTCAAGTGATGCATGTGATGAAAATGGAGAACTGTTGGTGACAAATTTGCAGCGCTTGGTCTTAAATGCGCCTATATGCAAATACACATTGATCTGAGTTTGCGGGAGCATTAGAAGGTAGTCTACAAAGAAGAAAAATACTATCTTACACGTCTTGGCTTTGGGTTAAATTCTGCCCCAAAAATAATGTCTTCAGTCTTAGGCAGTGTGTTGAATCTCAATGCAGGTATTAATGAAGCAACTGACCACTACATTGACGACATAATTGTTAATTTGGAAAAGACATCAGTTGAAAAGGTTGTAAATCATTTAGCGTGTTATGGATTGGTAACAAAAGAACCGCTGCAATGTAATACTGCACGAGTGTTGGGTTTGCAACTGTTTAGAAATGAAAAAAAGGAGCTTTGTTGGAAACGTGGAAACATCATTTCAAAGTCACAAGATATCAAAACTGAAATAGTAACACGACGGAAACTTTTTTCAATATGTGGACACTTATTAGGTCACTATCCTGTTAGAGAGTGGCTCAGAATTGCCTGCAGTTTTATAAAACGTCATAGAAATGCTTGGGATGATCTAATCGGAGATCAAGCTCAGTCATGGTTGATCGAAATATTGCGTCGATTAGAAGTTTGTGATTCTATGAAAGGGAAATTTTTTTTTTTTTTTTTTTTTTTTTTTTTGTTGTTGTTATTTCACCTCCCCAAGGCCCAGAAGGCCACTACAGATGAGGAGGCTACTTAATTGTGGTCATAACCCTCTCTCAACTCTATAACTTCGAAACACGAACCTTGACGAACAAGGCCGCTGCGCAGAGAAACAAGTTGAGCGCGGTTCTACCAGGGACGTGGTGGGGATTGAAATGGAATGCTAAAGGGATTCAAAATGGAGCAACATTGTGGTGTGATGCTAGCAGCATGGCAATAGGGGTTGCTATAGAATACGATGGCATAATAATTGAGGATGCAGCCTGGCTTCGAAGTATAAATGATGTTATGCATATTAATATTGCTGAATTAGATGCTGTGGTGTGTGGGATAAACCTAACTGCTAAGTGGGAAATAAAGAATTTGTCAGTATTCACTGATTCAGTAGCCGTTTATGGATGGCTAAAAAGTATGCTGACTGAAAGTCATAGGTGTCGATCAAATGCATTATCAGAAATGCTTATTAAAAGAAGACTTTCTCTATTGCAAGACTTAATAAAAGAATATAATATAAACATCATGTTAAAATGGGTTCCGTCTTCCAAAAACAAAGCTGACGTGTTGACAAGAGTTCCAAAGACTTGGTTAAATGAGCTTTCACGAAGAAATACTAAAGAGCTATGTGGAGTAAGTATTGCTGAAGAAATTCGTAATTGTCACTCAAACCATCATTTTGGGGTTAATCGGACAATGTTTACAGTGCAACGAAGACATCCGTACGTATTAAGAAAATATGTTGAAGAATGTGATCGCAAATGTTGTCAATGTAATTCAATTGACCCAGCGCCAATAAAATGGGAAAATGGAGTGCTAGATGTACCAGACACATGGTATCGAATTGCTTGTGATGTGACTCACTATTAAGGGTCGCCATATTTAACAATGATTGACTGTGGACCAAGTCGGTTTGCAATTTGTCAAAAAAATAAGTATGTTTGGGGCCTACCAATTCAAGAGGAGAAAAACACTGAAGCTCAGGAAAGATCATGACAAGTTAAGAAAACTTATAGAATTGGAGAAAAAGTTTATGTTCGCCCCGCTGATGCAAAATGCACTTTAGTTTGGAAAATTGGTACTGTAACTGACATACTCACAAACACAAATATTGAAATTGATGGTGTACCAAGACATGTGCGAGACGTGAGAATAGCTCCTGCCTCAAATTCTTCAAATGCTTCAAGTAAAATTGTTATTAGTAAAGAGGTTGACAGTGATGAAAGTGATTTAGAAGATTTAGACATTTTTGCTGCACGATAGGAAGGAACTGAAGAAACAGTTGTTGACGCTGAGGAGGAAGCTGACAGCAGAGAAATTGTCAACAATTTATTACCAGCGATCAGACGATTAACTAGAGAATGGAGAAAGCCGACATATTTAAATGACTATGTTACTTAAGAACTTCAGTTCTTGGGGTGATGTGATAATAGCTGATCGTTATGAAACTTTATTGTTACGTTTATAAAATTCTTGTCATAATTTATTAAAGTTAATTGATGTAATTTATTAGTCAAGTCATAAGCTATTTTTGTATATAATTACGCCCTCGAGAATTTTTGTTTCTGTATAAAAGTTGTAAATAGAATTTAATAAAGAGTCAAAAATAAAAGTAAAACAAAGTTGTCATATTAAAAGTTCTCTAAAACCTAACTGAGATAAGAAATAGTAAACTTAAAATATTGAAACTTTTTACATTGGGTTCTTTTAATAATAATAAGAGTTATTTTCAAGTAAATAAAGATAAAAAAAGATGAAAATATTGTTTGTGATTAGATATCGCACTGCAAAAGAAAGTAAAAACCATGGGGTAGAATGAGGCTTGACTTAAAACTAACTAGACAGAATAGCAACCAAAGGAGAACAAGGAGAAAATAAACATAAGCTAATATTAGAGACAAGACATAAATCAAAAAGTGAAGGTAAGCGATTAAGCTTGTCTAAAAAACAGAAATACAAAATAAAAAAGAAGTATAAAATAAATTATAGAAATTATAGCATAGTCCAACCAACTAAAGGAGAACAACGACAAACTGATCACAAGCTAGGGTCAGAGACAAGACAAAAACCAAGCAAAGTTAAGTAATTAGGTTGTCTCGAAAATGAGTCATAAACCTGAGTAGGAGATTGAGAAATACAGAAATTGAGCATTAGAGCCAGCAAGGTCAGTGGTACTAGACCCAAGCCCTTCAATGATTGTTGTAATTAGCATTAAAAGTATATAACAACAAATTAATAATATATATTCAATAACAACAATATTGGATGAAGACTCAGTAGATTTGATATAACATCAAAAAGTGTGCAGACTTGGAGAACAATATGGAACAAATAGAAAGTTGATTGAATGAAAAGACGCTAAATAAAAACACATAAAAGAATGGTCACAGGATTCAAATCTGATTTCATGACAAATTAATGCGTAAGTACATATCCGCGCCAAGCATGTCACAATTGAAGTCTTTGCAAACCAAGGGATTGCGAAGACTCCAAACCATCAACACTGAGATCCGAAGATGAAACAATCAAATTCAAATTAGTCTTACAAAAAGCAAGTTAGTCTGGTAAATTTTGTGGAAGATTCAACTGATGAAAAGTTACTACCTAGACCATGAATGTTTGTAAAAGATAGATTAAAACAATTCAGTGTGTTGATTTAATATTTTTAGGTACTTTTGTTGTTTTAAGTTTTTTTAAGAATTTGACTCAATCATAGTGTATGAAACCCCAAACAATAAGTTATGCAATTGTCTCAGTCCTGTTAATTAACCTTCAGTCATATATCAAAAGACTTCTTATGAGGCCTTGACAAAACAAACCAAAAGCACTAGCAGGAACACCATTCATGCACAACACAGGATTGGTAAGATTTTGATATTTTACAGTTGTTGATTGAATTAGCTTCTCTTAGAGCTACTACAAGGTTAGGAAACCATATTACCAGCCAACCTCAGAACCATTAAACTGAATTTTAGAGCTTTATCCTCATTAGGAGATAACAGAAAAAATTACATAGCCACTATCATAGAGGCACAAGCAAAGCCCCATGGCTTGAGTCAAGAAGATCCATCATTCTTCATCCTTGATAGGAAACAATGTAACACAGATTTAAAGCTACGCCAGCCTAAAAGATAAAGTTGGGAGTAAAAGTATTTTTTTGCTTTTCCATTAAGTCTGTGCCTGATAGTAGATAGAATATGTGCCCATGATAGTAGCTGGATGCAGTTAACATCTGCATAGAATGAATGTTATTATTAAGACATCATCTCTAGCCTTTTCTCAACTAAGAGCACAAGACAGGGGTAGTTTTAGTTAGAGTTTGCTTCACTTAGCCTTTTGCTAGAAAAGCAAATCATGCAAGGGTTCAGGACTTGAGGCAGGTTGTACTAGATTACATGTTACCAGTAGCAGGGTGATCACGATGAACCTGAACCTGACCTGAACTGAAATAATTAAAAGAAGTTACTTACTATAAACAGTGCCTGGAGGTTCAAGCAGAATATAAACACACATTTAGTAATTTATGGGTGAGCTAACACAACTGAGGTTCAAACAGAACACAAAAATACATATAGTAACTTACTGGTGAGCAAACACAAAGTCCGAGTTTCAGACAGAATACAAACATACATACAGTATATTACAGGTAAAAATAAAAATAAAATAAATTAAGTTAAATAATTAATTAATAATTAATCATTAACCAATTAACCAAAAAGATTTACTTTTTTTTTATCAGGATCGCCAATCCCCTGCATACATGTTATTAATTTCTTATTAGTATTTGAGCAAGCATGTTTGATTTTGTCGATTGCTTTTTCAACCTAAAAAAAGGAAATAAAATATAAAAAAATAATTCTTTTAATTATTATAATAATAATAATAATTTAAAAATACAAAATATGTAATAAAAATATTTTAAAAAATACAAAGTATTTTATTAAGTCCAACAATTGTAACAAATTACATTAACTTTTTCAAAATCAAGAGCTTCGTAGTAAATTCAAAATGTAATATTATCAATTCCAGTTGATGAGTGAACAAGATTTTTTTTATTATGAGATTTTAATGTTAATGCTCTTTTTATTAAGCAATTTGCCAGTTATACCCTTGGATTAAGTGAAATCAAAGGCCAATGTAATGGTCAAGAAAAAATTAATTTATTAGAGCAATGAAATATGAAAGTTTAGTTTAGATATCCAAAAGGACATTATTGCATCATCCCACAATAGTGCAGGAGTAATAAAAAAGTTTAGAGGAAATTTAGGTGCATTTCAGCTCACCCATAACTATGGTTTACATTTAGACCTAATTGTAAGACCTAATAGTTTTTAAAAGAAAAATGATGACGAGAACTACAAAATGATTATGTTACTGACACAAATGAAAATAGTTATTTTGTCAATGATGATCTCATTTAAAGAACTTTAAATGAGGGCACACCAAATAGTAATGACTACAATTCTTATATGGATAAAGATGAGAATGAAGTACTCTATTATTTACCAATGAATAACAACTTTTCAGAGATTGTTAAGTATGTACATGCGACCATTAAAATGTTTAAAACTTCTGTGGTAAAACTAGAAAGAAAAAAAATTAGAAAGAAAAAAAACAGAAACTAAAACTAAACATAAAAATATGTTGGAATTTGATGTGCGTCCTGCTAAAGAGGTTTTTAAAAGTTATGCACTGGGTTAATGAAACATTAACTGATGCTTGCCAACTTTTAATACTGTTTAACCCCTTCGGAAGTAGCTGTTAAGGAACTAAACTAGAATGATGCAAACCTTATAACAGCTGAAAGTGTGTATAAATACATGTTTGATAAACTGGAGGTATGAAATTCAACTTATGCAAAAAACATTCTCCTTTTAAACTAACAGTTTAAAAGGATAATGAATGAGAGAAGAAACATGACTTTATTGACATTACTTATTTATTTCCAAAAGGTAACATTCCACAATTAAATGAAAACTTCAAATACTCATTAAGAAATGCTGTTGTTACATTGGCTTATAAAATATAGGAAAGGATCAACCCATGAATGTTTATGGGAAGAACTAAACATGAATATTTCAAGTTCAACTGAAGAATCAGGTATCATGAAATTAAATTTACAACAAGAGTTGCAAAAACCAATATTGTTAATAACAAATAAATCATCTGATAAAATAACAGTAAAAAATGGGAAAAAAGAATTAAACCTTGTTAAAAAGGAGTTTCAACAATTGGTTTAATTTAAAAAAAGAACTGCTTCATTAGACATTTTTAATGCAATTCTGACAAATCTGACAAACAAACCAAAATCAACATTCACAGAACATTTGCTGTCGCTGATTGATTACGACAAAAAAAAAAAAAAATACAAGATTAAATTTACATTTACAAACACATTTAATTCTATACCTTTCTTAAAATACAACTTTTTGAATATAAATTAAATGACATATTTATAATATAATACATAATTATTTACTTAAAAAGTCAATTATTTTGTCTACTGTTATCCTTCAATAACTTTTTACTGTTTCTAAAATATTTTATATTAGTCTTTAAAATAAAATTTTCTTAGTAATTTCTTTATTTTTACACCTAATATATTTGATTAAATGAGTATTTCATAATTTTACTATTCAAAAACCAAGTAATAATAATAGTCAAGTATTTGGATCTAATAAAAGAATATGGGTATTTTTAAAAAGATAAAAATACTAACATTTTAAGAATACTTTTAAAGCAATAAAAACTATATGTTCATATTAAACAAGTGAAAAACTTTAAAATGTAAAGAGAAGTGAAAGATTTAACTGATTTAATATAGAACATTTTCAGATAAAATCTAAAACTTGAGATTTTATCCTCGAAGTTAGTTTTTTTAAATTTTTTCTTGAAAAAGTTTTATAGCCTTTTTAGATAAGCTTAGATTAGATTGATATTATTAGAACATCAAATACATATTTTAAAGGACACGTAGGTTCATACAAAGATAGACACTGACAGCATGCCCATAAATAAATTAAAACTACATCACCGCAAAAACAATTACAAGATTATAAAGAAACAAATAGTTGTTCCTTTTAGAATAAATATTTGTTAAAGTCAAGAGTTAACTTTATTTTAAGCATTAAAATATCTTTTGCATGTATAGCTTCGGAGGTCATATTATTCTATATGTCAGGAACTCTGTAAAAAAAACTATATTTTCTTGAATCTAAGCAACAAATTTGTTCCCATATTTTATAAATATGAGGGTGCAGCTATTTTTGTCAATTACAAATAACATTGATTGTTCTGTTCAAACCAGTTTGTGAAAAATGTTAAAACATGTTACTAAAATGACTTATCATAATCTTTCATGAAAAATAATTTATTTAATAACTATTAAATAATAATTTATGAACATAAATTATGTTTACAATTATCTTATTGGTAACTGATCAATCTATCTATAAATCAAAATCTTTCATTAAAAATAATTTATTCAATAATCATTAATTAATAATTTATGAGCATAAATTATGATTACATAAATTAAATGATTTCTAACATGGTTTAAAATTAAATTAAATTACAAGACCAACAATTGAAAAATCTCAGTTGTTAAAACATAAATGAGTAACAGCAGCAAAAATATAATATAAATAGGTAATTTAAATATATTATAAATAGGTACTAAGAAAGGCAGAAAGTTAATCCTAGAAGACAAAGGGTAGAGACTAATCAAGTACATTACCGTTCATAAATATAGGAAGATCTAGATTGTTGCAATAACAATTAGTAGTTTTATCAGAGTTAAAGTTCAAAAGCCATTGAGAATTCCATGCTGTAGCAGAAGTGAGATCCTTTTTTAAGCTCAAATGCCCCTCCCCCCAAGCAATTAGAGAGTGTTGACTTCTTATCAAGACAGGAATAAAAGGTAATATCATCAGTGAACAATGCCACTTTAGATGTGAGAATTTCAGATAGACCATTAAAATAAATTTAAAAAAGTATAGGGCCAAGGAACCTTGAGGAACTCCTAAAGTTACAGGAATGAAGAAAAGTGCTCCCCATCAAGGATAACTTTTATGCTAAAATTGGTAAGGAAAAATTCAATAATCTTAAAGATGTTAGCTGATATACCGTAAGAAGAAAGCTTTTGGAGAAAACCAGCATTCCAGACTGTATTAAAGGCTTTAGAGATGTCAAGAGCTATCTAGTGCACAATAAAGTCTATCGGTTATTACTGTTAACAAATCAGCAGTAGAACGAGAAGATTGATTAGAATGTAAGTTATTAGATTCAAGATGAGAGATGAAGTGTTTGTTAATTAAAGACTCAAAAACCTTGCTTATGATACGAAGAAGATTAATGGGATGATAGTTAGATAAGTCAGAGACTAGAAAACAAGACTCTGATAAGCACTTGTTAAATAGTTTTGAAAATATAGACAACAGCTCTGGAGAACGCTCCTACAAGATTATAACAGGTATGTTGTCCGGACCACAAGCTGCAGAAGATTCTAAGCAGGGAATCGCTTTAGATACAGTAGCTGGAGTGATAAGAATGTCAAGCAATGGGTCAGTCTGTTTGTCAGTTATATCAGGTAGGATGTGATTAGTGGATTCAAGAGATGAGATTGATTTTTTTAAATCAATTTTACCTTTTTAGCAAGCAAATTATGGTTCAGACTTGTTACCACACCTAAAGACAAAAACTTTGTCTTTAGGTGTGGTAACAAGTCTGAATCATAATTTGCTTGCTAAAAAGGTAAAATTGATTTAAAAAAATCAATCTCATCTCTTGAATCCACTAATCACATATATGAGATGGAATAACAGATTTGCTTTTACTATAGACTGTTAAAGATTCTCCAGAAATCTCTGGAGCCTAATTTTTGAGATGAAATATAAGATTTTGTGACCTGAGAATAGCAGGTTTTGGTATTAGATAAAATCTTTTTACAATGGTTTCTGGCAATAGTAAACAGATGTCTGTTTTTTGGAGAATTTTTTGGCAATAGATATGGAAGTAATGGTTACAATTGGGAATTGCAGCAGCACAATTAGAGGGAAAACCATGGAGAAGAATGAGACTTGACTTGGAATTGTTAAGAGGTAATAAAAGACTCCATGCCAGCCTGAATCTAAAAAGTTATATAAGAAGCACATTTGTCAGTAGGAAGACGAACATTTCTTACCAAAGGCCATCACAAAGAAAATCATGGAAAGAGTCCCAATCAGCTTTAAGGTTGTTGTAAGAGGTACGATGAAAGAGGGATTCTGATGATAAAGAAGAACGACATAATAGTTTTAGAGAGATCAAACCATGATCAGAAGCACCTAAGGGTTACTATGGAGAAACTGAGTGCTGAAAATGTAAATCTTGAATTTTGTAAAGAATACTTCTTAATTGCAGATTCCAAAACTAGATGGAATAGCCTATTAGCAATGCTTGAACATTGTTACAAATTAAAGTCATGCATTCAAAAATCTATATAAATTAGATTTAAAACTTAATATAAACTTTACAGAAACTGATTTTGAAACAGTTTCAGCTACTACCTCAGCACTTTTGCTGGTAAAATTAGCCAATGAGTTACTTTGTTGCAAGGATGCTAACTTAATTTCCGCGGATGCAGCATTGAAATTTATGTTTCACAGGCTATGTAAAATTAAGTCATCATTGAGCATAAAACTTATGAGTGCTTTAAAACAACGTATTATTGCAAGAAGAACACAGTTGTCCGATTTAATTTCTTATCTGCATAAAGGTCTAGAAGGTGGAAACTCAAACTTATTAAGTTTTAACTTTCCACGTTCATCAAAAGCGAGTAATCTCAATTCACTTTTGGGCATTGTAAATCAGAAGGGACTTTGGAATCAAAGCACTGCAGTTGAAAAACGAGCCCAGGAAATTCTTCACTTTGAGGTTAGCGAAGTTGAGATTGATAAAGGAAAAAATTCTGAGAAATCAATTGAAAAAGACATGTACAAGGCCATTTGTGAATAATAAGGTTACAACTATAAGGTTGTCGGGAAACAACCACAATGCGCTGGTGATATAATCAAGTGTCTAAAAAAAGAAATAAGTCTCTTCGAAGATGAAGGTGTGTGAGGAAAATATCTCCAACAGGTTTATGATCTTCTTTTAACGATTTGGCCAACTAGCGTTGAATCCGAAAGAGCATTTTCTGCTGCCGGTTTTATTTTAAACAAGTTGCGATGCAGAATGGATGACAAACTCTGGAAGCTCTTTGTTTTTTAAGAGGTTATTTTAATGGAATAAAAGATAAAGGTTCTACCAAATAGATCAATAAATTTGCATACTTTTCAAGATTTTGTGATTCTTAAATTTATTTACTTTGCTTTAAAAATTTTAAATATTTAATACCGGTTTTAATACCGGTATTCCTGTATTATATTTTTATAATACGGAAATACCGGTATTGATTTTAGATAGCCTTAAGCTGTTAATTTTGGATAGGACGAATTGGTAAATTTAAATCTTCGTTCAGCTCTGGTACTGAAATAAATGGCCTTTTATTTGCCTAAGTTGCAACTAGTTTATCTTGACAAGGTGTTGTCTTTCATTTTCAACCATTTGGAGGTAGAAAAAAATTAGTTTTGATGCTAGAAATTTTTGGTTAATTTTATTCACACCTTATCTAGAAATATGAAAAAACATTAGAGATGTTATGCAAAGATTCACTGGCTTTTCTTCTCTCACAAATTATTTGTCCCTTACTAGGTATAAGCTCTCTAACGTTTGGCATACTAGAATAAATATTAGAGGATAATATATACTTTAACAACTAAAATTTACTTTGATATAATTTATTAATATTAATTATAGTTAAATGTTATCACATTAGTTATATTTTAAAAATTTAAGAAAAATAATTTGTGTCAACTTACTTTTAACCAGTCTATAAAAACTCTGGTAAACAGAAAATAATAATAAATAACCTTCCAACTTCAAATGTTACACTATAATCCTGCTAATATCAGGTTACAAGATTTTGGAAAATGGGTGATAAATGTAAATGTAATCCTACTTAGTTTACATAATTATATTGTTAAAAGTTTAATTGCACCATTAGCATATTTTAAAGTAACCTACTGCAGACATTGTAATTTATTTTAATTTCAAACCATATTAAAAATCATTTAAACAATATAACTATAACAAAAATTACTAAAGAAATCTAAATCAGTATTTAAAACAGAAATTACTTCCTTATTATTTATTTTTTAAAACAATCTTTTATATAACATAATAATCTTTTGTTTACTATATCACAATTAAGTTTTTTTATGTATTTTATTAACTATTTATCATGAAAGATTATGATTTATAGATAGATTTATCAGTTACCAATAAGATATTTGTAAACATAATTTATGTTCATAAATAAAACATGTCATAAGAACTTTTCCGTGATATTGAATAAAATTAAGTTGATAAAAGAAAAAAAAATTTAACTCTCCATATGTAAAAATAATACTCTAAAACAATAACACTTCTCTTTTCTTAAAATAAAAAAATGAAGTTTTTTGGTTGCTTTCACACGTTTTAAACTATGATGGGGAGACTTCAATATTTTTAAACTATAAGGGGGGACTTCAATGTTTTTAAACTATGATGGGGAGACTTCAATATTTTTAAACTATAAGGGGGGACTTCAATGTTTTTAAACTATGATGGGGGGACTTTCATGTTTTTACGTAAAGAGTTAGTAAGAAAAAATTTATTTTTTAAGTAAAAAAATTGCCACTGTTTTAAATTTCTTCAAAGTTAAATTTTAATTTTTAAAACCGTATTTAAAGTTTTTTAATTAAAAAAAACTTTAAATACAATATGATGAAAAGTTTAAACACAATATGATGAAAAGAATTTTTATGTAAAAAAAAATTATTTAAGAATCTGTTGTTTTTTTTTAATCAAAAAAATTAATTGCAGTTTATTTTATAATATAAAAGCGATATTAATTCTATAATATAAATGTATATAATTTTATAAATTTAAATATTCCAATAAATAAAAGTTTTGGCTTAACATAAATGGATTAACGTGTAGGTAAATTCATCCAATTTGTATGTGAATATGTAAATAAATTTGCTTCTAAACAAGGTTAGCAATATGGTCACTGAAATAAGAAAAAGTTATTCCTCTCTTATACTAAAGAGGCATAATCTTCCACAATAACTCAATGTCTAGCAACAAACCAGAAAGTAGACTTTTTTTTTTTTTTACACAACTTGCAATTTGTATTGAATGTAAAAAGTATAGTTCGATTTAACTAGTAAAAAGTTGGTTGAACATTTTAACCATTATGTTTTTTTTGAAACCTATAAGAAATATCAAACTCAGTAGAATGCCTAAAATAGGTTCAAATATAAAAACCAGATAGTCATTTTTTGAACTAAAATATCATTGTTTTGCTGTGTTAACTCCAAACAAAAGTATATAAAAATTATGAATTATTTTCAAAACAAAAAAAATGTTCAATGATAGAACAAAAAAGTTGTTCAATGACAGTACAAAAAAGAGATGTAAAATGTAAAAATTGCACCCGTAACTCCAAATAGAAAAGTTTTTAAAACTATGTTAGTTCAAGCTGAACACCTTTGTTTTTAGGATTAAGGACAACTTTGAAGTTTGAACGTTGAGCTTTGAACGTTGAACTTTGAAGACAACTATTTAAAAAAAAAAGTTTTATAGTCTTATAAAAACTGGTAATGTCCAGTAGATTATTTAAAGTGCCTTCATCAAATAGATTGAATGAGTTTTATTAAACCTGAAATCAATTTTCATCAAATACAAAAATTTAAATCTTCGCTTTTCTGCTTGCTTCAAAAGTATGATCAACGTTAAAAACAGTTTAAAATCCATGTCATGTTTATGTTAAAGCATATACTACCTTAAAGCAAAAAATAAAGATATTATATATTTAATCTAGCAAAAGACAAAAAAGACAACCACAGCAAAATATTCCTGATAATCACAAAAAGGAAACAAAGTTTACTATAAATACTTAGTTCCCAGTTACTTAGTTCCCATAGCTTACAAGTATTTATCTAATTCTTAGCTAAGAAGTATATCATATTGATTCCAAAAACAGAAAAAAAAATTTTGTAACTATACTTTATTACAATCTATTTATATATTTATAGAACAATATTTTTATATTTTATTTAATTTTTATTATTTTCTACGCCTTTTTTGTGTATTTAAACTATATTTTAACTTTTATGTGTACTTATATACTTAATATATTAATGGAAATACGCTAATGCTTATTTACTAAATATTTAAATTATATCAAATCTAATATGAATTAGGAATTGAAAATCTGAAGTGCATACTATAAATATTAGATAAATACATAATAAACATTAATAATTATATAAATAGGATACCGCCAGATATTCTATTTATATAATATTAGTCAGATATCTCTACATACTTTTTATAGCCCAATTTTAACCTGATATTTTAATGTCTGTTACAAAAAAAATTAAAATAATAATACTCTTGTTGTTGAATGTTTTTTGCATGTCATTTTTTATTTCTTTTCAGATTTCAAAAACATTAACTATTGCCAAGGAAATACTTGAGAGACAATTTGGTCAAAATTTTAACCAGACCTCTATGAGCTACTTAGGTAAGTGCATTTTTAAACTCAAAGCATTTATCTTAAGGTAAGTAGGGTAAATGGGCTATTTTAAAAATTAGAATAATATGGCCATTTATTGATTTGGTTGATAAATTTGTCAATTTTTTTTTTTCTAAATCAGTTGCAATATGCAATACACATAAAAACCAAAAAAAAACTATGCAGTGGACAAGGCTATGAAGACCATTTTCGCTGGTATTCCAGTTATATGGGTCTCTGAGACCAAGAAAGTTTCTAGATAAACTATTATCAATTATTATGTAATGAACTATGATAAGACTAATTAAAAACCCTAGCTTGGAGCAAAAACCTTGGCTCCAAGAAAAGAATTAACAGAAAGACCATTTTAAAGATTGAAATGCCTTTGCAATTTGTTATGAATTTTTATACTTTATTGTATAAGTATTTGTAATTCGAACTATGATTTAAAAATCTAGTTTTAGTATTTAAAATATATGCCCTTTAATTTCATAAACATGTATTGCAATGTTTTGTTGTAATTAAGTTTTTTTGTAATTAGTTTTTTATTGTAAAGTGGCCTAACTACACTATATTTTAATTTTTAAAAAATAATTTTTATTTTCAAAATAATCCAATTTTTAAAACAGTCAAAATGTGGCCTTATTACCCCATCTGACGGTAGTTGTATATTATAAAGAACGAATATATTCAATATTTGCTAAATAAATAAAATATGGTCAATTCACTCTTACATGCTGCAGATCTTCTGTAAGAAGGTCTGTCTTCTCAGCTCTAAAAATTTAGATTTAAATAAAAAGTATATATAAACTTGTTACACAAAAATAAAAATTACAATTCAATTCAAAGATTACCTTCCAACGCGTTGATCTGCAAGTTGGCGAACTCTATAAAACTGCTTCTTCATGTTGACATGTCTTTTTGTTCTTACTTACTAAATTATTTATGTTTTTTCTTATTCTAAATTTTTTATTTCAATTTATTAAATTAGTAATAAAATAATTAAAAAAACTAAAATATTTGTAATATAAAATATGTTTTTCTTTAATAAATTAGAAATTTTATAATTGTGTATATATATATATATATATATATATATATATATATATATATATATATATATATATATATATATATATATTTATATATATATATATATATATATATATATATTATATATATATATATATATATATATATATATATATATATATATATATATATATATATATATATATATATATATATATATATATAATTTATTATTATGCTTTATTACTTAAGAATACATATTACTTTTAAAAATATTTTAAAACATTTTCAAAAATATTTAAACATTTTTTTTTTCAATTTTTTACTAATAATTTTTTATGAACTCGTTAATAACTTAAATATTAATGTCATCTAATATTAATGACCTTTTTTAAAAATTTATATTATATACTACAAATACTTGGTTGAAAAACTAAAAATATTATTTTTAGCACAAGTAATGTAAGCTGTCAAAAAATATTTATTTTAGCAGTTAAATAATCTATTACATTTTTAAAGATAAATATATTATGTGAAAATTTTAAAGAAAATATCTTATATGTAAAACTTGTTAATGCATTAGCGCAATATCTCCTGTTATTGTAGTTCACAATCAATCACAGTCAATTATAACAGCTTACTTTTTTTTTTTTATTCTCAGTATCAATTATATATATTAATGATATGTTTAAATAAAAATAAAATGAAACTTATTAAATCATAAAATATAAATAAGCATCCAATTAGTCTTCCATATTATTATTTTTTTTTTGTTTTGTTTTGTCAAAAATTTTAAATTTTTAATAGAAAAAATTATTTTTGACCTACAGATCAATGTTTTTAATCATACTATCGGGTGCGTTGAAAAACCTCACCGGAAAACGCCAGACTTTACCGGTCACTATTTGAATTTAATGACCTGTATACACAATAAAATGTACAAAAATATTATGTTAAAAACATATCAACCGATATGTTTTAGTTTTTTTTTAAATGGAATTTAAAATTAAAAAGTATGAGGTTAAATATTTTCAGAGAAATATACTTTTATAAAATCAAAAAACAATCATTCCAGAAATTTTAAGTTCAAATCTAAAAATTATTACAGACAGACAATAAATTCGCAACTGAATCGAGAACCGACAAATAAAAAGTTTAAGAGTATCAAAATAATTTATTATAAATCAAACATCTCCATACTTTTCCATTCAGCCACTGTTAATTTATACAATTTGATTTCGAACTATAAAAGTCCAAAAACGAAAGATATCAAAATTTATATTATGTCGTCACATCTGGAGTTTGCTGTTCCGGTATGTTGTCCTTACTTAAAAGGTGATTTCAAGGAAATTGAAAAAATCAGATACAAAGCAAGGAATGTACCTCATGATTTAACAAGATTACTTTATAATGCTTTAGCAGCTACAAATATTAACTTTTTAGATATTATTTGTTATTAAACTTTAATTAAGTGAAAGCAATCCCTTTTTTTTCTCAGCCTTTACACAACTTTTTTTTATACTTATTTGTTTAATATGATTTGTCATAATGAAGGATTGATAAAAACTCATCTTAAAAAGTTTTAATTTCCATATTTCCAACAATAAAACTTTATCTTAAAAGACATTAAAATAAAGAAAAGATCTTTTAACCTCTAATTCAGACAGTAAAGTCATAACAGTTGAGATAGCAATCATGAATACAAAAAAAAACATAGCTTTATTTTGCTATCGATAACATGTTTCAACACGGAATTTTTCTAATCATTACAAAACCCACTCCTTTCACAACAACTTCCATTACTGGTTTTTTTTTTAATTATTTAACACCAATTGTAATAGTGTTTACCGGGTAAAAATAATTTACCGGGTAAAAAAAATTTACCGGGTAAAAAAATAACTAAAAAAGTTATTTTAAGTTTTTTACTTAAAATCTTTCTATTGCAAATTCGCTTGAAAATATCACTTTGTTTTCTGGAATTTCAGCGCTTCATTGCACATTTCAAAGATTTTTTTTTTATTTTTCAAAAGTTTTAATTATCGATAATAATCTAACAAATTCATTTCTAGATAAGCCTTGAAAAAACAGTAATAGTTAAAATTGATATATCAAGCCATTTTGCAATTTTTTTTTTATCTTATTGAAGGCACAAACAAAATTAACTATTCTAAAGTTAAAATTTGGAAATGAAAAATCAATAATTAATCTATTCCTAAATTTTCGGATCTATCAACATTAAAATGGAACTATCAACATTAAATAACTTTTTTTAGGTAGCGTTAGACAAACGTATTTTTGTGGAGTTTTTTTTTAGAAACATATATACATAACGGGTGATGCGGAAGTTATCGGACAAAAATAAATTTTGTATTATTTTTTATATGAAAAAATAATAAATAATAACAAAAAATAATATATTTTTATTATTTTTTCATATAAAAAATAATAAAAATATATTATTTTTTATATGAAAAAAACACCACCATCTGCAATTGATCTCAATTTTGCTCTGACGCCTTTCATATGCAACTGTAAAAAGTTTAAATCAATTTTTTGTAGTTTTAGTTTAATGCGATCAATCAAAATATGCTCTGTCGAAGCTTGCCAATCTCCCTCGTAAACTTTCTGTGCCAAATGTCACCAAAAATTTTCAATTGGTCGTGCTTGAGGCACATTTGGGGGATTGGATTCTTTATCAACGTAATAGACATATTGGTCCATCCAATTTAGAGAATCTTTAGAATAATGAGAACTTGCTAAATCTAGCCAAAATAAATAGTTAAAGTCTCCATGATACTTGTGAATAAATGGAAGAAGTCGTTTTTCTAAACATTCATTAATATAGATTGATGAATTGATCGCTACAGCCTTGGAAGTGCGAAACAATGGCTTGGACATACTACGGTCAGATATGGCTATCCACATTAATAATTTTTTGAAAATTTCTCTTTTCCTATAAAACAAACACTTTCTGGGCATGTCTTTTTGTTGTTTGTGTAGTATCCAGAATTTCCAGGCATGTTGTCCCCTGCAAAACAAAAGTATTTTTCGTCATCGATGACTAGAAGCGATTTTGTGTTATAGTGTTGGTTAACTAGTTTCCTGCTTCTTTTCTTCGCCTTTATTTGTTGTTCTATAGTGTATTTTGGAGTCTTTTCACGTTTTCTATATTTAATATTCATTTTTTTTAACTGACGACCAATTGTCGATTGATTTACACCGAATTTAATACCTATTTTTCTCTGACTGACCCCTTTTCGATTGTTGACAAGTCTCGCTAATTCGACTTTCTTTTCTCTAGTCCAGGATGTCAGACGACCAGGATGCTTTCTATCAGAAAACGATTGAACAGTTCAAGTCTTTTTAGGTTATCATATATTGTACTTCGAGCAAATCCTTCCTTTTCAAAATGATTTACGATTTTTTTTTTTTTATTAGGTTTATTTACAAAAAACATTTTTAGTCGCTTTCGAAAAGATTCTCGTTCAGCTGCATTTAACCTCATTTGAAATAATTGTGTTTCAAATAATAAAGTATACATTTTATAGAACGTTTATGCCTACGCATAAAACCACAAAAACTAATTATTATGTTCAAATAATGAAATTAGGATTTGTCCGATAACTTCCGCATCACCCGTTACTATAAAAACAATAGTATGCCTCTATATGTCCAGTTTAGATGGCAATAAAGCTTTTGATACTTGCAACTGGAATCTGCTAATGAAGAAGCTCTATTTCGAAAAAAAGTTCCGTTAACCGTAATACCCACAATTTCATCGCTTTATCTATCCGTTACCGCAAATATATCATATCAAGGGCTTACCTCAAATCAATTTGTCTCTTACAAGAAGTGAGACAAGGTTCTATTCTATCGCCTCATCTCTATAACATTTATACTGATAGTATTCTAAATGAAATAGTTTCAGAATGCAAGGTAGGATCAACAATAAATGGTACCTATACAGGTATCATTGCACTCGCAGATGATGTAATCTTGCTAAGTCCTACAATCTCTGATCTGTGAGAACTTATTGACCAATTTCAAACTTATGGAGTAGCAAATTTTTTCAAGTTAAACACTGAGAAAATGGAATTTCTAATTTCTGAAACAAGTTTTATTTTAAACAACGTTATTAAACTTAAAGTAACTTTAATATATCTTTAAAATAAATTTCGAAAAACAAACTTAACTGAGCGTATTATTCAGTTTCAATCGGTTGCATTTGCTCACGACAATGGAATTCGTTTTTGCCAGTAGTTTGTTTATAAAACTCATTAAAAGTTCCAAAGCTTATATACGGTCTTGAGTTGTGCATATACATCACCAGTTTTTAAAGCAACATAGGTGCTGTTGGAAGAGCAGTTTTCTGTATCTCAGAATATATTAAAAACTACCTGTATTCGTTTTTTAAAATAGAGGATTTTTCAACTATTGTCCTTAAAAACAAAATAAACTAATTATGCAATTAATGGCAACACACACCCTCTCCCCCATCCCCACCAGAATCTGAAAGTCCTTAAATATCTTAGCGGGTGATGCGGAAGTTATCGGACAAATCCTAATTTCATTATTTCAGCATAATAATTAGTTTTTGTGGTTTTATGCGTAGGCATAAACGTTCTATAAAATATAAACTTTATTATTTGAAACACAATTATTTCAAATGAGGTTAAATGCAACTAAACGAGAATCTTTTCGAAAGCGACTCAAAATGTTTTTTGTAAATAAACCTAATAAAAAAAAAAAAATCGTAAATCATTTTGAAAAGGAAGGATTTGCTCGAAGTACAATATATGATAACCTAAAAAGACTTGAACTGTTCAATCGTTTTCTGATAGAAAGCATCCTGGTCGTCTGACATCCTGGACTAGAGAAAAGAAAGTCGAATTAGCGAGACTTGTCAACAATCGAAAAGGGGTCAGTCAGAGAAAAATAGGTATTAAATTCGGTGTAAATCAATCGACAATTGGTCGTCAGTTAAAAAAAATGAATATTAAATATAGAAAACGTGAAAAGACTCCAAAATACACTATAGAACAACAAATAAAGGCGAAGAAAAGAAGCAGGAAACTAGTTAACCAACACTATAACACAAAATCGCTTCTAGTCATCGATGACGAAAAATACTTTTGTTTTGCAGGGGACAACATGCCTGGAAATTCTGGATACTACACAAACAACAAAAAGACATGCCCAGAAAGTGTTTGTTTTATAGGAAAAGAGAAATTTTCAAAAAATTATTAATGTGGATAGCCATATCTGACCGTAGTATGTCCAAGCCATTGTTTCGCACTTCCAAGGCTGTAGCGATCAATTCATCAATCTATATTAATGAATGTTTAGAAAAACGACTTCTTCCATTTATTCACAAGTATCATGGAGACTTTAACTATTTATTTTGGCTAGATTTAGCAAGTTCTCATTATTCTAAAGATTCTCTAAATTGGATGGACCAATATGTCTATTACGTTGATAAAGAATCCAATCCCCCAAATGTGCCTCAAGCACGACCAATTGAAAATTTTTGGTGACATTTGGCACAGAAAGTTTACGAGGGAGATTGGCAAGCTTCGACAGAGCATATTTTGATTGATCGCATTAAACTAAAACTACAAAAAATTGATTTAAACTTTTTACAGTTGCATATGAAAGGCGTCAGAGCAAAATTGAGATCAATTGCAGATGGTGGTGTTTTTTTCATATAAAAAATAATATATTTTTATTAAAAGATAAATGCTTTATTTAAAAAAAATATAATAGTAGTTTGTTTTTTTATTTATAAATAAGTTATTGACGTTTTTATTTTGTCCGATAACTTCCGCATCACCCGTTAGAGGACCTTTTTTGTTGTTTGTTTAGTAGACGCAAATGTGAAACAAAATACAAAATGTTTCAACATTTGAACTATGCGCATAAACTTCAAGGCAACCTTGAAGTTTATGCGCATAGTTCATATACAAATGTATAAACACTATTGACAACTAGGAACTTAAAAAATCATATCAAACAATTCAGCATAGGTATTTTTTTTCTTCGACATGCATAGAAAAACATTTATTATTATTTTTTCGTGTGTTATTTTTTTTATTCCAGAAAAAATAGATTCAAGATACAAAAATAGAATACTCTGCCTTTTTATTTTAATTTTTATAATTTATTTAGTTTTTTAAATCAATTTAAAAAGAATAGTAATAGTTCTTGTTGGCTGGCCTCTCAAAAAACCTTGGCCCCGAAGCGGCTGTCTATGCTGGATATGGTTAAAGACAGGCCTGATTCTATACGATTATTTTTTTATCGACATATTTACGTGTGATTAACACGATTGTATAGAGCTCAAGACTTAAAAAATGTGGGGTCTTTTAACTTTAGAAGCTTAGTGGATCCGAAGTTATTGCACTTTTTGTGCTGGAAAAACTGATGCTTGTTTTGACAAAGCCCCTCATACTTTTGAAATGTACTGGCTGTATATAATGGCACTGAAATGATATTAGAAAACATCAAAAATCAAACACAAAATGTCAAAACAAAAAATACGCGAAAGAAAAAAAAGCATAATATGCATAAGTTTCCGCCGCAAGTTTTCTCAAATGGTGGTCTCAAAATATGAATAAGTAAAGACATATAAAACTTAGTACTTTCTATATTAGGAGTCAAACTAATTGATGCATTAAACTTCAAGGTTATTGCTTAATTATAAAAAAAGATGAGAGAGTAAAATTCATAAAAATTACGTGTTTTTTGTTAATAGTCAAATTGTTTCGTTTCGCTAAGGAATCGCTATATTTGTACAGAATAGTTTCACTAATTAATTTATTTTTAAATTTGTTTTTTGAAATTAAATTTCAAATTCAAATTTTGAATTCAAATTTTGAAATTAAATTTCAAAATTTTAGTTATTTTTAACAACTAAAAATTCGAAAATTTATACAAAATATTGAATGCCGTGACCAGGATTCGAACCTGGGTTATTGCGGCCACAACGCAATGTACTAACCACTATACGATCACGGCTTACAAGCCGCTAACATTTTATTTCTTTAAATCTAAATAAAATTATTGCGCATTTAAAGATACATAAAAAACTTGATCGATTTTAAACAATGACCTTTGAGTTCACGCCTAAAACGTGTAAATATTCTTGCATAAAAAACGTCTAATATTTGTTTTTAACAATGTATCTTAATCTAGACCTATTTTAAACGTCTATAGACATCTAAACATTGCATGGAGTATATTATACTGTATAACAAATTATTTTGAAAGGTATGTAAAGGTATATATATCATAACTGTCTTCCACATTGACTTTTTCTTTAGAATTATTATTTTCTTTATTTATTATATATCATATACTATTATTTGTTATAAATTTTTTTTTTTAATTTTATTTACTATTCATGGCTCACGACACTCCATTCCCTTTGCTCTGCTATTTTTAGATATTTAAATTTTTTTTTTGAGTTATAAAAACTATTCGTATTTGTATTTTCTTTTTTTTTTTTTTTTTTTGTGTGAATTTAAATGTAAACTTATTAAGAAGTTGAATGGTGCAAACCATATTCAAAAATAAATACCTTTGTAAAATAAATGGTTTTTTTGTATAACCAGCTATGAGCCTTTGTCACCTAGCAACGCCCCAAATCACAATAAAGTTGTAAATAAAATACTTTCCATTTTACTTTTTTTGCCTTTGTCGTGAAATAAATTAAACCTTAATAATAACTCCCCGCTTAAGATTAACTCTCCTTGAAATAAATTAACTCCTGTCGGCGACACAATTTAATTCCCAAAATAAATTAACTACGCTGAAATCTTAACTTATGCGGATTTCAAAACAAGTATTCCAACATCAGTTTGATATTAGTTTTGATATTTTGATAGTTTGATATCAGGATTGATATTTTACAAGCGTGTTTGATTTCTATATATATTCAAATATATACATTTTCTTTTTTTTTTTTCAATTGAAGACCACTGATTTTATAGAAGCAGCAAAGACCATCTTCTCTATATAGACCGGTATTAAGATTACCTTCTTTGGAAATAGTGTATAAGATATAGAGGCTAACGATTTTTTTTTGATTTTCTTTGCCGTATAATAATAATTACAACGAGATAGTAAATATAAAATAGCCGGATACAAATATATATAGATATAAAAATACAAAAGCCAGAGCAAAAAAAGGCATATACTGTCTTATTGACAGAGATTCACCGTTAACAGTTCTGTTAACACCAAATATAATCCTGCTTGCATGTTTTGATTACCATAATTTTTTTTAAGTTTTCCATAATGGGTACTTCCCCATACAATATTGTTATATATAATACAGCAATATATAATTTCGCCCCGTCAATACTACCCATGGTGACATCAAAATTTGGGTCCACCGATTTTTTAATCCACAAATTATTTCCTGAAAAAAGTAAAGAAATCTGGTGTGAACTGTGTCGCATGCCTTACAGAATCTTGAAGAAGTTGTTTCGAAATTGAAAGATAAAACAATATCGTACTGAATAAAAGCACTTTTTTATTTCAGATATGGGTCTGAACCATTTTATGACTTCATTTGTGCTATTCCACTCGGTGTACATGGGTAGCATTCCTAACTTTACTATTGATATTATCTAATAAAATTTTATTTACTTTTCCTAGCTCAGATTTAGCTGGATTTATTAATCGGCACTGGGTATTGTAGAGAAAATTATCTTTATGATCTTTTAAGGTAATGAATGCTGTGTTTATGGCTAGACGCTCTAGCCTATCTTCTATGCACAAATCTTTTGCTTATATTTTTATGACCCCTTAAGATTGCAACCCCCTCTCTCTTGTTGGAGTGCGTGGGGAGCCTAGTCACGACTCTGGATTTTAGCATATATATATATATATATATATATATATATATATATATATATATATATATATATATATATATATATATATATATATATATTATATATATATATAATTTGAATAATTAATGAACAGTTATGTAAAGTTATTGAATAGTTCGTAAGTAACAAATTTTCACTAAATGTGGATAAAACAAAATATATACTTTTCCATTAAGTAAACTATTCAGAAAACATTTCTCTTAAATTACCAAATCTTATAATTAATAATACTTATATTAAATGGATAACATACGTAAACCTTTTAGGAGTAAAAGTAGATGAAAATTTACTGTAGTATTCACATATAAATATTATTGAAACAACACTCTAAAAAATATCGCAATGATGTTTAAGGCTAAACCTATTCTAAATGTAACATCCCTGGAAAAAATTTATTTTGCCTTTGTTTACAGTTATTTGTCTTACTGTAATATTGTGTGGGTTAGTTCTAGGTATACAAAACTTAAGAAATTCTACAACAATCAATAACATGCATGCAGAATTTAGAGCCTGCTGAAAGATTCCTGGTAAACTACTTTTACTTGCGCTCGGTGTTTTAAATGTGTATAAACTCAATTTACACCAAGTTTTATGTTTAAAACAAAAATGGGTTTATCCCCAAAAATCTTTTAAACTTATTTTAAAAAAATTATTCATAAGTATTCAATAAAGTTTTCAGATAACAACTTTGTTCTTCTCAAATATAATTTAAAATTAACCTCCTATTCAATTAAATACCGCGGACATTATATGTGGAAAAAATTCATTGAGATTGTTAACAAAAGCAAGACTACATTAGAGTAATTTAAGAATAAATCAAAACGATTATTACTATTCAGGGATCTTAATTTATCCGACTTCAAATGGTTTTTTTAAAGTTAGCTCTATCAAATAAAAACAGATTTATTTATATCAATGAAATTTAAGTGATGATGTCAAAACTTTATCTAGTGATTATGTTAATTATAAAATTTTATATTATCATTTTTTTATTCAAAAAATTTTTGTTTAAGTGTTTCTGAAACATTTTAGCGGTTGGTAGCATTATAACACTTTTTAACTATTTGCTTTATTTTAACTTATTATTTTTGCTTTTTGAAGTTCTTTATTTTCTTAGTTATTTTCTGTTTTAATTCTGATTTATGTTTTTATATATATTTATATGTTACGGTTATATAGAACTTTTTTTATATGGGACTCGCCGATAAGGCAAAAATGTGCCTTCTTCTTGCTCCGGCAATTAACATTGAGCACTTTTTTGTGACGAATACATATCGTATATATACTACTGTGATCAAAAAGTAAGGTGAATTTTTAATTTAAACTTCCCGCCTAATTCGAATCGTCCAATCTTTTTTATTTTTAAGTTGGTAGGAATGTCATTAACATTTGCGCCAAATTACATGTCAAACTCATAATTATTTTTTTTTTGTTTACGCTTGTTTCTGAAGTACCAAAAGTGCATTCGGCGATTTTCACGATGTCTAATTTTGTTGAGCAAAGAAGTGCTATTAAATTTTGTTTGCGGAATGATATTTCTGCTGCTGAAACGTATCGAATGTTGCAAAAGGCCTTCGGTGAAGAGACTATGTCTCAAAAAAATGTTTACAAGTGGTACAAAGACTTCAAAGAAGGCCGAGAACGTGTTGATGACTTGGAACGCTCCGGACGACCATCGACTTCGATTGATGATCGTCACATCAACAAAATCAAAGAATTGGTGCTTGCAAAATCGTCGGTTAACCATTCGAGACCTTGTTGACATGGTTGGAATATCATTTGGGTCGGTGCAAGCGATAGCCCAGATCTAAATTGCATTGAAAATCTTTGGAGTTGGCTTGATAAAGAGATTGCCAAGAAAGCACCAAGGAGCTTTGAGGAGTTGCACAATATTTTACCACCAATATTTGGAAATGTTCTTAAACATATTTTAGAGAATTTAATAGACTCAATGCCAAATCGTATAAATGAGTGCTTAAAAATTCATGGTAGAATTACGCGGTATTAGGTGGTAAAAATTATCGTTTTTTATTCTGTGGTTCTTAACTTTTTCACAATTTTTATAAAATAAAAATTACCTATAAAACTTTAAATACATTTTTTATATTTGTTTAAAAGTTTTTATCACTATTTTTATTTTTTATTTTGTTTGTCTATTTTCTAAAATTTATTATTATTATTCATTTTACCAGAAAAATATATTCGGTTAAAAAAAAATTTAAAAATAAAAATAAAATATGATTTGTTTTTTTTGTGGTTCTTAACTTTTTCACAATACTGTATATATATATATATATATATATATATATATATATATATATATATATATATATATATATATATATATATATATATATATATAATATATATATATATATATATATATATATATATATATATATATATATATATATATATACAATATATGTACGATATGTGTTCTTCAAAAAAGAGTGCTCAATGTTCTTAAAACAACAGAGGAGTAATAAATTAGGAGAAAATCACTTATCAAACTTTTTTATTTAACATTGTGTTTCATCAATAAAGACTCATTACTGTTAATAAAGTCAATTGTCATGAATGACCTCTCTACATATATATATATATATATATATATATATATATATATATATATATATATATATATATATATATATATATATATATATATATATATATATATATATATATATATATATATATATATGACTAAAAAAGTATGACTAAAAAGCACATTTCACTATTTCAGAAATGGCGGTAAAAGATGAACTTTTACTTGTATTAATATAATAATACCAATAATAATACTAATTAAAGTAATAATACTTTTTTTCAAATCGAAAAAAAACTCCCCCACCAGTGCAGATGAAAAACTGCAGATGAAAACCTGTCCCCGCTGTCTAAAAATGCAAAAACTTCAAGTTTTCACATTTATAGTAGGGACAGGGTCACTTAAAAAAATTTTAAAAATGCTATTATATTGTGTTTTGTTTTTTGGTATTTTACAAACGTTATGTTGATGACATTTTTGCCGCATTCCCATCAGAAAATGATGCGTGCCATTTTCTTGATTATATCAAAAAAAAAGAGACATAATTCAATATTTTTTTACCATGGAAAAAGATAAGGAATCTAATATCTAATATCTTTTTGGACATTAATATAAACAAAGTAAACAGTTCCTTATCTACCTCCATTTTTCATAAGACGTATTCAGGTCTTTATACTTCCTTTTGTAGTTTCATCTTGTTATCACACAGGGTAAATTTAATTAAATGCTTAATTGATAGAACCTTTAAAATTAATAATACTAAGCGTGGTTTTTATTATGACAATCTTTTTAACATTCTCAAAAGCAACATGTATCCAACTTGGCTTATAAATAAAATTTATAATTCTTATCTTACCAAAAAAATTTCTATTAATTAACACGAATCCAAAAACCAAGAAATCATGAAAAACTGCTTTACACTTCCTTATGTTGGTAATATATCTGATCAAACAAAAAAAAGTTTAAACTCAAGCAGCCGTGGCGCAGTGGTAGCGCACTTGCCTCAAAAACAAAGGATCCCTGGTTCAAACCACACCTCTGGGCAAGCTTTACGACATCGGTTAGGAAAGAGACGTGAACTTCCGATTAAATGCTCTTCCGCAGTGCTCTGTGATAAGACCGTAAGGACTTCTTGGGACACCTAAAAAAAACAACAAAAAACTCTATCATTAAAAACATTGTAAACCTATAAACTTTAATTTAATTTTTAGCTTCTTTAAAATTTCTCATATGTTTTCACCAAAGGAACCTCTTCCTGTAGAGTTCAAATCATTCGTTGTTTATAAATTTGCATGCGCAGGATGTAATTCCTGTTATTAAAACACATATAAAAACATCTCCATGCTAACAATAATTGTTTTAACAATTATGATAATGACTGTTTCTCCATATTGGATTCTTCCTCCAATAAATTTAAGCTTAAGGTAGCAAATCCCCACAAAAATCAAAAAAATTTACAAAATTGTTTTTAGCTGATTTCGATGCAGAATTTAACAAAGATTAGTAATATGAAAACTGTTCCTCGTAATTTAATTTAGTTTTTTAAGTTTTTCTTATTCAATATTGAATGAAGATACTTTTAAGCATCTTCATTCAATAATTAATAAGTAAAAATTTGAACTAGTTAATAAGTAAAAGTTTTAAAAATTCTACGTTCAAAATTTACAATTTAAATTGTAAACAAAAACACTTAAGTAGCTTTTTCTGTTGGTAGGTTTTATTCACTTTGAGAGGGCTAATATTTTATATGAAATATTTCACCGTGTAGATGTAAGGGGTCATTCGCAAATTATGTCACGAAAAAAACTTTTTAGATCCCCCTCCTCCCTTTTCCACAAAATGTCACAAAATATCAGCCCCCTATCTTATCCTGAGGTTCTAATCTCTGCAAAAGGACCTTTAGGGTTCTAACCCCTACAAAAACATTTCGAAGCAAATTTTAGAATTTCGAAAGTGAAAATTGTTTCGGTAATATTTTCAGAATTTCAAAATCGCAAAAATATTTTAAAGCAAATTTTACAATTTCGAAATAAAAAAATTGTTTCGATGCAAGATTAATTAGTTTGAAATTATTTCGAACTTATCGACTTTTTTTTTTTTTTATCGAAAATTCAACTTTTGCTTCTGTGAACAGCCTTACTTTTGACTATACATGCATCCTCGCTTTAAACTCCATCTTATTTAAAAATTGTATTTTATATGAAAAAAATGAATCGTAGCACGATTAGAAAAAGTAAATATAAGTTCAAAGGCAATCAGTATACATGCAACAAAAAACAGAAAAATACTTTACCTTTATCAATTGCAAGTTGTTCAAATGCAAAGAAGTTATTTTTGAAAATGAATACTACTCAAAATGTCGAGGATATGAATGATGATTATGAAAACAATTATAACTTTATTATGAACTTTTCCATATTAAAAAGATTATTTAGTAAGTATATTTGTTGTCCTGAATGTGGAAATAAGATTATTTTGCAAGATAACATTAGGAAAAAAATGGGATTTAGCTTGCATTTTGAAATTTTTTGTAAATACTGTGATGAAATTATAGACACATTCCAAACTTCAGTAGTAAATAAAAGAAGTGCAGAAGCCAATACACAAGTTGCTGTTGCTTATCGAGAAATAGGAAAAGATTGTACTTCTATAGAATCATTTAACTGTTGCATGAATATGCCAAGACCAATGACAAAAAAAAACTATGGTAAAATTACAAATTCACTCCACAGTGCTTATGTTGAAGCAGCTAATAGTTGCATGTCGAATGCTGCAAAAGAGACATATGATATTGTTTTGTTGGATGATAACAGTGATAATGCAAGTATTATTGATTGCGATGTTTCTGTTAATGGTACATGGCAAAAAAGAGGTTATACATTCATTAATGGTGTTGTAACTTTGATATCAACAAATAATCAACATGTATTGACCATTTTGTTTTATCAAAACAATGCAAAGGTTGTGAATATTGGACTAAAGAAAAAATGAAGCTGGTTATAATAACTGGCTAAATAATCACATTTTTCTTCAGGATCAATGGAATCTGTGGGTGCCATTAAAATGTTTGGATGATCTGTGGATAAGTTCAAACATATAAAACGTTCTAAGGTATACATCTTATATTGGAGATGGAGACACATCCTCGTATAATAATGTTATCAAGTCTGAACCATATGGACCTAATGTTAGTATTGATAAAAAAGAGTGTATTGGGCATGTTTAAAAGTGTATGGAAACACGATTGCAAAACTTGCGTCAAATAATGAAATTTAATAGATTGTCTGATTTCATTTGGAAAAAATGTCCTAAAGATGTTTATGTTAGTTATGTACTCTTGAAATAGCTGCATCATCTGCTGTTTTAGAGTTTAATGACAGAGCAAATGGGCTATATGAAGTTTTTCAAAAACTACAGATAAAACCGGTCGATTTATGCAGATTGGGACAATAAAAAAAAATTCAACTTGAATAGGTTATATGACCAAAAAGACTTCCACATCAGGTATCAGTAGAAGAAAGGTGCTGAGAGCAATAAAAAAGCGATTCATATATAAAAAAAATAAAGAAGGAACATCATACTCTGCTGGTGGTTTTTAGAATAATAACAATTTTATTTATTTTTTTATTACAAAATTTTTAAAAGCATTTTTCTTGTGTTTCATTTGTTTTATACTTTGTAACACATTAAACACATTTTCTTAACTTCTAATGAAGATTTTGATTTGAAATTTTCAGGAAATGTTCCTTGATGTGTTGTCTGGGGTTTTTACCTCAATGAAGGTCTTATTTCTATATTAAGTGCGATTTTTAATTTTTTTTAGGTACTTCATTTTACTATTTGAAAAAACAAATATCTTTTATTTTATTATCTTTTGAAATATTTACCCGTTTTACAAAAAAGCGGTTGAAATCCTAGTTAATAGTACTCAATAGGAGTCAGTAGTATTAACCAAACTTTTATAATCTTGTTTGAAAATTTTTCAAAGTGGCTGCTTAAATGTCTAACTACTCCCTGGTTACTTATTTTTTTAAAATTTCAAAATTAAAAAAAAAAAAATTTCATGGACATAAAATAGAATTTAATTGTAATTGATGTTTCATTACAACAATTTAAGCAACTTTATTTTAAGGGGATCTGCTACCTTAAGATTAAGGAAAGTTTGTTCATCGAATGGAAAAATCCAGATATGAACAAACAGTTAAACTATCACTTTTCACATAAAAGTTACCATTTTATAAGTTGTTAACCTTTTGTTAAACAATTTAATAACTTTTTTATTGTATATATTTTTTTGCTATTGCCTATTTTGTCGCAATTAATAATAATAAAAAAAAACTGTAATTTATATTTTATTACCTTATAATATTTAAGTAATTCTTCAGTTAAGCGGCCTAAAATATTTATATATTTTTTGCTTGTTGCGCTCTCGTCTGAGGAGGCTTTTTAAACATTAGGAATATTAGGTGAAGTAATAAAAGATTGCTGCCCCATACCAAACCTTCAGTCGATGTAGCAGCACTTCCTTGTAGCAGCAGGCTATAAAATAGTCGATGTATGTACTGAAGCCAATAAATATTCCTTACGCTTATATTAGAAAGAGACCACTTAGACCAAGTCTCCACACGGAAGCGCTGCAAGCGAAAATATAAAATTATTTTAGGCCGCTTAACTGTAGATTTACCAATATTTGTATATAATATTATATTATTTTATATAATATAAAATTAAATAAGTCTTTTCAACCCAACTGAAGATGACTATACAATATTCGAAACATGTATTGTAAATTTCATTTGTTGAAAAATTAAAAAAAAAAAAAAAATGGTTTTTATCAATAAGTAGAAAAAATTAGTTTTAATTACTAACCATTTGTGGCAGGAAACCGGAGTATGATTTTTTTTTTTGCCAATAATTTCTTTCATTATTTGCCACGTACGATTTGTGTCGTTTTTAAATGTATTGAATAACTAGGAGTAATAATTTTTCTTCAGGTTTTTGCGAGTATTTTCAAATAGGTTTTTGTAGTCCTTTTAAATTTTTTCGCTTGAAGCTGTTTTTGTTTTTTAAAAATTTATATATAACTTTTGTTTTATTCTGGATGATTTTTTAAAACCTTTAGTAATCCGAGGGTGTACTGATACTCTTAGTTGTTGTTTTTTTGTGATTGGGAAATTAACTTTATAAACAGAAAAAATGTTTTGTTAATAAATATAAAAATAAAAAGTTTCATAAATATTATTTGCATCATCATCAAAATTTATGTAATTCCGATGCAGTAATCATAGGTTGGTCTTTAAATAATTTAAGATTAGTCTTATCTATAAATGAGTTTTCTTATTACTTTTTCGGTATTAATGTTTCTTTCTGGGTTTGTTTTATTAAGTTTCAGGAATAAAGGAAAATGATCTAATATATCAGTTTTTATGATACCTATTTGTTTATTATTGTTGAAAATACAGGGCTGTAGGAACAAGCATTATATTGGCGAGAGGGAGGGGGGGGCAGTACAACCCCGAAATAGTTTTAAGGGTCTTTTTTTTTTTAAGTCATTTTTTTATTCAATTTCTTCAAAATTATTTATTTAAAAAACTACTAAGGGGGGGGGGGGGCAAATGCCCCTTGCTACGGGCCTGAAATATCAATGGTTAAAATATTATCTATAAGAGTTGCTGTGTTTATTGTTACTCTAGTGGGTCGATCTAATAAAGTAACTGAAAAAGAGTAGTAAATAGACTCAAATCTATTAACTAAGGTTAGAGTTCTGGATCAAAAAGTAAAGGTCCGTGGTCAAAAGCTGGCTCTGGCTATAGATGCAACATTGATGAAAATTCCATGGTGTTTAGTGATAAGATCGTTAAATAACTAAAAAAAAAATTAAAAAAATAAAAATTTAAGATAGCAATCTTAAGCGAAAACCATGTCTAATATAGTTATGAAGATTCTGGTGGTGGTATGGAACTGCTGATAGGATATAAACATTTTATTGCTTCATAAAGGAATATAACTTTGTTACATAGAATATTTGGGTTAAAGCTTACAAAACGCGTACAAAGAAACTGGGTTGTATTGGACATTTTTAAAAGCAAATTGGATCTTTTTGTTGGCAATTGACAAATAAAGTCATAAATGCTTAAATGCATTTAAAGACTTAATTGGTAAAAGCGTATAATAAATGCTAAAATTGAATAATTTTAAAATTACTTGGTAATTACAAATAGAAAACAATTTCAAAAATTTAAAAAAGTATGAATACGTAAGCCTTTATAAGTTTATTTCTTGTAGAGTTTTTTCCAGCAAAATAATTAGCATTATCTGCATTGTCCCACAAGTAAAGACAGATAGTATAAACACAATTGCTATAGCGATCCAGCATGTATGCGATCCAGCATGTATAAAATAGTTTTCTTATTGATATAGACGTAGATGAATAAAGTTCTGAACTGTGTATAATGTATAACTATATAGTCGTTTGTCTATTATGTACGTTTTTTAGATATATAAAAATATTAAATTAAAATTAAAAAATTGCAGTGAATGGGCTCCGATCAATGGAGTCTGGAAACAAGAGTATCAAAAATAGTTACCCTCACCCCAAATAAAACAATAACGATTTTTTACTATTTTAAGGTAATAACTTTCAAACAATAAAAAATTATTCTACGAAAGTTAAAATCTGTGGGTAAGTTTATACAAGGCTTATCCACATAAATACAACAATTATATTTTTGGCCATTTATTTCAAAGGAATGTGCGACCACTGTGCGATGCTTATTAAACTATACAAATAACTATGATTAATTATAACAAAATAAGATTTCGAGTAGCATAGAACAATTGTTAATTTACAAATTTGGCCAGTGAGAATGAAATTTGCGAGGGGCTGGTGTCCGTGATTGAAAACTAGTAATGGTAATCTTATGTGACAGTGATTGCATTACTGTTATTTTTATATTTTTTACCCCAGTTTTATCTGGCAATTTTTTTGGCATTTTTTTCAGAACAATTGTTAAGATTCTGGTAAAAATAACTTTGACTTGTTGATACACAATTTTCAGATAGAGTAAATATAAAAGTAGTATACATTCAAAAACAGGAAGAAAAAAAAAATGAAAAAATAAAAAAAATAAAGAAAAAATAATGATAATATTTCGTCGCCATTTAAAATTATCCGCGTATGCAGTTGCTTTAAGATCGTTGAGTTGCTTGGATGAATTATGAGTAATTCAACCAACGGAGCGCGTGATATATATTTATGAAAGGTTGTTCAACACAAAAATAACAAACTGCTTGAAAACTAAAACATGTTATTTTTTATAATCAATAAACAAGTTTCAAGTTTAAAATTTTTGATATCTTATTGCTATATAAAGTTATTTATATCAAACTATAATTATATATTATTAGCAATTGCATTTATATTAAATTACCTCCGGTTTTTTATTTTGGGCAGATATATGTTTAACAAAACAACTTTCTATTAGGCACACCAACCCCAGCTAAGTTCTTTGACTAAAACGAATAAAGAATTCTCATACGGAGCACGCACAAATGAATAGTGTCTTGTGGCTTTGATTTTTTAGGGAGTTTTAAAAAACAGTAGAATGTGTATGTTTAATTTTACCAACTCAATTCTCTTTTTATAAGGTTCACGAATTCGTAAAGAATTAACTTTCTCCTAGTTTTCCGATCGAATAGTGGAAATTTCCAAAGAAGTCACCAAATTGTGGAAGAATAAACTGAATTTTCCTCATGAATTTAATTTTTTTATTTAGAGTGAAGAAAGAACAGTTTTTTTCGGGAATTTTTTGTAAAATATCACTTTATCACGTTATCTGTAAAGTTATTGAAATATCGAAATTTTTATACATTTCTATTAATATTTTTTAACTCAAGCAATCGGTATGGCTTTTTTAACCAAAATCTGCGACTACTCTCTGAAAAACACTCAATTTTATCTTAAAGTTACTTATCGTTTATCGCAATCGATGTTATCTACTTGAACTTTGCTTTCAGTTCTGTACAACATGAACAACTTCTGATCAAACATGAATCTCTCAATGTCTAAGATGTTAACTTTTCAGTTCAATTAAAACTTAGTTAAATTAAAAAAACCAGGAATTCAAGTTGTCGTTATATGTTAGGATTGGTCTGATGTTTTAGGTGATATTCCACAAGGTTTGGCGCTATTAACCTAATTGTTTGTTATCTATATCAATGAGCTTACAGAAATTTCTCCACCAAGCGAATTATAATCTCAGGTATTTAAGGTGACAGCAAGCTAAAGAAGTTCAAGATAAGCTCATTTTAGTTTTTCAGCTGATCTTGTAACAAGTGAATCAGTGTATTGCATTATGGAAATATATGAGTATACACTCAAAAAAAAAAAAAGAAATCGAGTCTAAGTATTTGTCACACAAATCCAATTTTGAATGAGACACAAGTGTATATATCTTGATTAATCTCATATTATTACTATATTTAAAAGCATCAAAATCAAATAAGCTTATAGAATTCTTGCAATACTCCAAAACATTTACATATGCTGATAAAAATATGGAAATCACATATTTTAGAAGTTTTTGTTAAAGGACTGTTGTAACTGTTTTGTTAAAGGTCTGTTGTAACAATTTGGTTTTAAATAAAAAAATTAACTTTCTCGAATCAGTAAAGAGAAAAAGTTATAAAATAGACTTTGACTCTCAGGAAACTAAGTTGTTCAGAATAACTTGAAAAACTAAACTACTTAGATATTAGCTTTGATGACTAAAATCTATTCTAATTAAAAAGTTTAATAGTCATAAACTTTGCAAATAAAGTATAGTGTGGCTATTAGCTTTACATGTTAAGCAATGTGCACACATTTTTAATTGATTTAAAAAATTTTCATACTTTAAACCTAATGTATTATAGTCTGATGATAAGACAGTCTAATATTTTTGATATATTAGTAACAAGTAGTTTTTTTTTAAATATTATAATTTTTTTAATTGTATATATATATATATGTATATATATATATATATATATATATATATATATATATATATATATATATATATATATATATATATAAAATAACATTGAAAATTTTAGTACAAAAATAGCATCAAAAATGTTATTTAAACAAAGTATATAAAGTAACCAACAAATTAAAACTTTGTCCTATTCAAACCTGTTAAATGTTGTATTGACACTTTAATGTGCAACTTTTCAAAGAACTGCATTCAATCAGGTAGGTAAACATTCCTAAAATTACTGAGGCTTTTTAATCTAGATCTCAATATTTAATATGCAAGATCTCTACACATCAATCAATATATTATATTTATATTAATATATCTATAGGTCCATGCCTAACCTATTGATATATGTCAATACATTTTTGACACTATTCTAGTATTGGTACTTTCTATGATACATCATTATATATGACTATGTAACAGGGTTCCCACTCCTCCTTAAAAACCTTTAATATCCTTAAAAAAAAAATCTTTCTTAAAAGTCCTTAAATAACCTTAAAAAAAGGTAAAACTTGACTGCTCTCCTTAATTTCTCTCTATTCATTTTTATTTTTTGATAGTTCTTTGATTCTGTTTCTAACTATTTTCTCCTTAATTCTCATTACTTTTTCTTTCAAAAAATCGTCGTTCGCGACCAAATCTCCTTAAATATTAGGAAAATATCTCCTTAAATCTTCTTAAAATCCTTACTTTTAGCCTCAGTTTTAATAGTGGGAACCCTGTGTAACTAATTTCCAAGTTTACTTTAAATTTACTTTAAATTTTATAACTGACATTCAATGTTCTGATAGTGAGATATTTTAATGTTGGGTGCCAAGTTTAATTCAGTAAATATATTTTCAATATCAGTTTTTTGACACAGTATTCAAAAATAATATTCATAAAAGGAAAGCAATACTATTATTGAAACACTGTCAAATTTTATATATTTGTTTCTTTTGTTTGTAATTTTTGACAAAAAAATGTAGTCTTAAAAAAAAGGTATAATTTTAATGTTTTCTTTTTGTTTGTAATAATATTAAACTTTAAAAGATTTAAAAGTTATGGTTTGGCTGTCACAATATTTTTTCTTTTGGTTGTTATTTAAAATAAAAAAGGATTAAAAGTAGTTATTTAGTCAACTATTATTCAGCTTTGAATCTATGATTTTTTTAAAAGATATTTTAAGATTTTCATAGTTTTATAGCAAAGCTATTTATAATATTTTCTTTAATATTATAATTATATATAAATTTTTTCATATAATTATAAGATTTATAATATTCTTTGAATTTTTTATTTACATTTTTAAGTGTTACAAAGAATTACAGTGTGTTTTAAAAACTAGTATTTGGGAAATATTTAAAGTTGAATTTGAATTTATGCAGAAAATATGATACAAAGAGCAGGTTTTAGTGTTATCTATGGGTATGGTTGTCAGCTAAGTTTGCCATAGTTACTAGGGTTAAACCTTGTAAGTCATATCTTAACTGTTTAAAGTTATCATTAAAAGCTTCTCTTTTAGATGAAAAAGTAATTTCTATGCAATGGACTGCAACATCAAAACAATTGTCAAACAAAAAGAGGTGCATACTTTGTGTTCTTATTTGAATTATTGCATAAAAAATGCTACACCTTGTGACCATACTGACATTTCATCAAACATCAAAGTTTGTTTGAGTTTTTTTAAGATTTTAGCACAATCATTATGCATATTATGCTCAATAGTAAAAGTTGTTCAGAAAATTATTTCAAAACAAAATCAGACTGTTATCTTTCGAACACCAAAAATAAAACATTTTCAAGACTGTAAAATCAATTTGGATTGTGTTAATGTAATGACTCCTACATTAAATATATCAACAGATAATTCCAGATTTAAAATTTTTTATTTTGCAAATGCTTCTTTATCCCCAACACTCGATAGCTGGTCTATTCAAGCTAGTGCACTTGTTTGGGTTAGTAAAAAAACTGCTCAGTTTCATGAGTTATCTCGATCACAGTTTCATGCAGTTATCTCGATCCCTTTATGTGAGTATAAATTTACCTCTTATTCTTACAAATAAATTTAGTAAAATGTTATTTACTAACGCTGTATTTATATATGTGTTTGCTGCATAAGTTATCTCTATATTTATTATATATCCATATTTGTAACTGATTTTAAATCCTATGGCTATATATGTATGTGTATATATATATATATATATATATATATATATATATATATATATATATATATATATATATATATAATTTTCACGCTGTAACTGACAAAGTTTTTTTTTTTTTTTTTTTTTACTTTACAATTTGACAACAGCTGTTTTGATGTTTTAACAATTTTAATGCAATTAAAAAAATCGTTACATTAAGAATAACTTTTAATTATTGATCTTTTTTAAAGTTTTAATTTTATGCAAAGGCTTTAAATAAAATCAAAAATTAATTACAATGATCGTTTAAAATAAATGTATTATGTGTAAATTAAATGTAATATTTTTAAGTTATTTTAATTTATGAATAAGTTAAATTAAATCTTCTTTTTGTTTCTATTTTTACAAAGAATTGTTCAAATGTTTTTTTTTAAAACTTGACCTGCTAATTAAAGCATGAAATGATTAAAAATTATGATTTTAAAAAGACTATGTTATTTTTTAAACAGTTTTTGATTTTTGCCACATTTAAAAAAAAATGTTTATACAACTTAAAAATATGTTTTTTTCTTTTCAATAATTTTATTTCACTTTTCAATAGTTTAAATATAATCTGTTCATTTATTAAACAATCAATAGAAATAATTTATTTTCTTTTTAATTCCTTTAGAACATGTATTATTTGTTCTTATAAATACAATCTAATTTGTAAAAGCGTTTTGTGTAACTTTAATAAAACATTTTGAAAGATGAGTTTAAAAGTAATTTTTTCAAATGCAATTAAAAACGTAACAAAAAGTAATTTTAACTTGCAGTTTTTTAATTTTATTTAAAAGATTTTTTTTCTTTAAAATAAAACTAAGTAGAAGTCTTTTTGGTAAGGAATTGTTTTGCTTATTATTTAGTTTTTTCCTAGTTAAAATTTAGTTTAACATTTCTTTTTTCAGCGCATTTCTGAAACACTTAAATCATCAAAACAACAAAACAGTCGTGGTCAAGTTGTAACCACAAGTTACAACTTGACCACGCTATTGTCATTTGCGTGGTCAACAATAGCGTTTGATGGCACGCCATTCCTGTCCAAACTTTATTTTGTAGAATTTAATTCCTGTTGGTCAAAATGTCCGATTACTTTGTAAATTGATCGGATAACCTGGCGTTTTAGCATGACAATGTCCAATGTGCTACTGTTAGATTGAGCCCTATATATATAGAGGGGCCTCAACGGGAATGGTAGCTATCAGTTGTTCTGGCTGACCACGGTTGTTGTTTTTTATTTTGACAATTTGCCCAGGCTTCTTAGATACTTTAAATAAACACTAAAAGAATTAAAGCCCTGGGCAAGTTGTCGCATCAAAAAATTTTTACCGTGGTCAACCAGAGCGATTGATAGCGTGCCATTCCTGCCGAGGTCTATATACTTATGTATATATATAAAAATCTGATTTTTTAACTCTTTATGATTAACAAGATTGTAGTTACAAGCAGAGTCAATTTAGTTAGGAATTAATTTAAATATTTAATAATTAGGCCTCTAATTCCTAATAAAGCAAAAGAAGTTTCATTAACAATTGACACTCAACAAAATGACACCAGATGTTAGATGTGTATTTACTTATAATATTACTTGTAAAAACCTGCACTACTCCACACATCAACCCAGTTTGCCTTGGATTTTCCCATCACTACTTGTTGTTTCCTATTCAATAAGAATGATTCAATCCATTTAAGAGACCAACCTACAATACTGGAAGCATAAACCTTAGCACATAATTTTATGTGTGATACTCTGTCGAATGCTTTTCAAAAGTCGGTATATAAAGCATCAATTGGAATACCATTTAATAATGCATTTGTTAAGGTGTCAAGAAATTCTAGTAAATTTGTTGTGCAAATCTTATGTTTCAGAAAGCCATGCTGTTCCTTTGCTAATAGCTTGTTTGTTATTAAATGTTTAATTATATTATCAGTAATTATTCTGTCTAATATTTTCATGGTATTGACGTCAGAGATACTGGTCTGTAATTTATTGGTTTCGACTTACTCCCTTGTTTCAATATAGGCATTATATTAGCCTTCTTCTAAATATCAGGTACAGTACCATCTTCTGTAATCCATCTTATTTTTAAATATTAAATAAAGAGGGTATGAAATTGAAGAACTACATTGTTTTTTTTTATTTATTTGAAACTAGAACTAGTACTAACTAGTAGAACTTTAAAATACGCTAACAACACTGATTAACTTTTAATGATATAAATACCATTCCTTAAATTCATGTAAAAATAATTTCATATTTATAAAGTTCACCACTATAATAAATAAGAGATTTTAGTTATTTTATTATATGACTAATTTTTTTTTTACATGTTTATTTGCTTTTAATTAATGGTGTTGGACTATTAACATTGGAATTTATAACTTATGAAATTTATTCAGGTGCCCATACTGATCAAACAGTATATGATTATGTCTGGGTACAGCATTGCTGAGTATTTATTTTTTGATCTTCAAGGTGATACATGAAGTTTTGTTAGACATTTGTAATTTTTGTAATGTGAGGTAGCCTTGTCACTATTTAATTTTGACTCTAGGGAGTTGACATTTTTTTTCATTGTAATAAACAGCGTATGGATGTAAACTAGTTTGATCAACTTGCCAGTAAAACCCTTGTACAGCATCTTGCATAAAAAATTTAGTTCTCTGTAAATTCATTAGAATAAGGCGCAGGTGTCCTAGTCTGATGTTTGCTTTGCCTCTGATAAATAGGAAGATTGTGCTATGTTTTAATAAATTCAATCATGATTGCTTGGACTGTGACAAGTGCAGTTTAGTCAGTTAACACCTTCTGTTTGTATGTGATCTGATCATCAAAATGAAAATCATTCTTTTTAAATACATTTTCCTATTAAGTATTCAAATTTACTTTAACAGAATAGTTGAAACAGGTAAAGCATGCAGCTTTGCTTATTTACATTACAAATACATACCTTCATGAAATTTTTGATAGAAGTATTTTTTTTTTCAAATATCTTCTAAATCTGTTTTGGTTCTTTTTTGACATATCTTTTGGATCCATATCCAATGGTGATACTACTATGCTTGTCATAGTTGTTTCAAGATTTTTAACTTTTTGAGCGTTACGTAACTCGCATTTTGCCTGTGAAAAAGCGATTTGCTTACGCAGTCAGCAGTTTTGCGTTACGCAAAAACTTTTATCTTTTAGAATATTTAAGTTATCCTTTGATATCATTTATGTGACGTTTATTCAAAAGAAATAAAGTCATAAATAAAAGCATTTAACCGAAATTGTAAACTAATAGATTTTTTTGTTAAAGAAAAAGTTTGTTTCATAATTTTTTTTTTGTTATTAAAGATTAGTTAAAAAAAATAAAGTGTTTTAAGTTTTATCTTGAGGAATTAAATATATAAATTCCTTTTAAATATAAAAATTATTTTTAGTCATAATAGTTTAAAAAATGCACGATTTTTTTTGATGTAAATATTTTATTAATAAGATATTTTGGTTATTGTTAATTCAATAACGTAGAGTTTTAAAGACATTCATTTAATTTATGAAATTCTATTGTTTAAAAGCATTAAAAAGAGTTCACAAAATAGATAAGAGAAAATTTATTAACAGTTGATAAAATAACCAAAAACTAACTGTAAAATTATAAAAAAATAAACAAATATTATGTTTTGTTTATTTAAATGTCATGTTTTTTTAAACAAATATTTTTTTCAAAATAAAATTTAGTTCATATTTGAAAAAAATGATAAAAATAATTTTTCAAATAGTAACTTAGATTTTATTTGTAACTTTATAGTGAGGAAAAAAATAACTGTCTGTATGATTTTTAACGCGTTAATAAAATAACTTTAATTACAATGCGTTTATTGAAAATACGCTAGTGATGCAATATAACTTCTAACAATACAAAATATATTTGCTGAGTTTGAAATGCGTAACGCGTTTTCGTTATGCAGCGTAAGTATAAGCGTAATGCAGCGTAAGTATAAGCGTAAATATCTCACCCATGTCTTTAACACTTATAATCATAAACCCAGTATGTATAAGTGTTAAAGACATGGGTGACATACTTTGAAATGCGTTACGCGTTTTCGTTATGCAGCGAAATCTCGTAACAAGGCCTGTAATTTATCACATTTACTTAAATTTTTGAGAAGTTATATTACCTAATAAGTTGCACTCTATAAAAAATTTATATATATATATATTTTTATAATTCACCTCCCCAAGGCCAAGAAGGCCACTGCAGATGAGGAGGCTACTTGTGGTTATAACCCTCTCTCAACTCTATAGCTCCAAAACATGAACCTTGACGAACAAGGCTGCTGTGCGGAGAAACAAGTTGAGTGCGGTACTACCAGGGACGTGGTGAGAATCGAACTTGGGACCTCTGGCTTATGAAGCGAGCGCTCTACCACTACACCACTACCGCATATATAATATATATATATATAATATATATACATATATATATAATATATATACATATATATAATATATATATATATATGTATAATATATATATATATATATACACACACACAGGAGCTTTTTTAGACTGTTTTCGACAGCGCCACCCAAAATCAGAAATTAATGACCTTTTTTTTAAAAAAAAAATTTTTTTACGGCATGTTGTTTTTTTTTTATGCTTACTTACGGCAAATTCCCTTATGGAAAGGTGTCGGTATGGGGGTACTGCTGCCCATATTATTTTTCTAGCCCCTGGTATATATATTTAGCACATTTATTGCTAGTTTTTTCATATTCCTTGCTTATGTTTATGATTTAGATGTTCATATTGAACAAGATTGCACTGTTGAAGTTTATGTATCATATACAAGTTTAGCTGAACAGACTAAATGGCAACAACTAAATGTTTGTAGCATTGAAGTTAAAGATGCATTAGTTCAGTTTTCTATATTTCAACCAGCAATATATACTGTTGTTGTAAGTAAAAAGAGACCTTCTTCAAGCAACATAATATACTCAAGTTCAGAAGGTAATTTTAATAAAAAGTTAATGATAATTTTTAAGAAACACTATATCTCACTGAAAAAAGTGTCTAGAAACAAATTAAGTGATTGCAAATTGTGGTGTCTAAAAATGCTTCTGACTTTAAATTTTTAGTTTTACTACAATGTAATTTTAAAAAATGAAGCAACTACAAATCACAACAGTCTAATACAAAAGTAGTGATCAAATATTTTTAATTTAAAAGAAAATTGACTACTTTAAATATTATTCAATAAATTCTTATAATTTAAATATATTTGTCAATTAAAGGCTTGTAACTCTCTTGCGCAGATATTTACATAAAATTTAAGACAGGTGTTTAAAAACATACAAAAACTAACTTTAAAATAACTTATAGTTATTTAGTTCATATCTTTTATTTAGTTCATATCATAACTTAAATCATTCCAATAAAAAAATTTATTTATTGTTTATTTAAATTAGTTGTTTGTAAAATTGATAACAATTTTTATCATTAAAATGAAAAATTAATATTCTTTGTTCATTTTTTAAAGTGTATTTAATAATTCTTATATAAAATTCATTAAAATACTATTGTTGTCTAAAAAAGTTCTCATTTATAAAATCAAAATAAATTTATTTTTAAAAAAGCACTGTTTATTATAAAAAAATGCATACTTATATAGTTTATATAATATGAAATATATATATATATATATATATATATATATATATATATATATATATATATATATATATATATATATATATATATATATATATATATACATATACATATACACAACTTCATTGATATTTTAAACAAAAATCATTATCATTAATTTGCTCCTTAATTTAAAAGTGTTTTGCTAATATTACAAATTTGTAGTTTTGATGTTATTTGTTTTTAACGCATACCATAAAAACGTCTAAAATCTGTTACCATGTAACTTTTTTTTCTCCAACTTTTTTTCTCCAAATCTCCATATTTTTTGACACTTAGTGCATAAGAATTATTATAAAAATGATGTTTATTTGAAATCTACTGAAATAATTTGTTTGCAAAAGAAGAATTTTGAAAATTATGCATGATTGAAATCCAAAATAGGAAAAGTGTTGAATAAAATGATCAAATTTAAGACAAGTATTATTAATTAAGTGTTACTAAGTTAACTGTATTTGAAAAAAAAATCATTTTTAAATATCAACTACTCTTTTTCTTCAAATTTAGTGAAATTTTAAAATAAATAGTTTAAATTCGACTAAAACTTAGGTCACCTATGGATTATGCGTAGCACATCACTAAATGATAAAAACAACAATTAGCGGGAATGTCATGAAGTGTTGAGCATTATTATTTAACATTAGTATATCATCTTAGTATGTCATGGAAGTAAATTTTTTTGCTAAGAATAATTTATGATTTTTGAAAAAACAAAAAAAGAATTAAATTAAATGATTTTGTGTCATAACTTTAGAAAAAAACTTAAAAAAATAACTTTAAAAAACTAGTTTTCATAATATTTTATGTTCAATTTGTGATATTTGATATTTTACTATGATGTATTAAAGGGCTTATAAATTTGTAATATTGTGATGCGTTATTGGGATGTTAAGTTTGTAATATTGCGATGTTAAATTTGTAATATTGCGATGAGTTGGTTGTAATTGTATAGTGACTATTGATAGACTAAAACTGAAAAAAAGCAAAAATTTTGAGTTCTCTAGGTCAGTGCCGAAACCAAAACTAACATTTTGGTAAATATTTTACCGAAAACAATACCAACATTTTGGCCAGTCAAAAATAATTTCATTAGAAAAATTTATTTAAAAATGTAATTTTATATTTGTTGTTTTTTTACACTCGTATTATGTTAGAATTGATTGCATGCGTATCACAAATTGAGATTTAATACATAAGTTGGCTATATAAGTTAATAGCGCAAGTTAACAACTGGCAGAATTTTTCTGCAAAACAACATTTTTTCAAGATTTTGTGAAAATTCTTAAAACTTAAGTAAAAATTCTTAAATTATTGTGTGAAAATTCTCAAAAATAAGTGTTTTTCTTAATTAGATAAAGATTTAAAATCTTACAAATTTTTCGGTACGTTTTTCAACTGAAATTTTGCTTTTTACTGAATTTATAAAAAGTACTGAAACCGAAATTTCGGTTTAAATTTCTGCCAAAAGTTCAAAGTTCTGTCAAACTAGCTATTCTCATTTGTAATAAACATTTGGTCTAAAAAAGATGTTTTTAATACGTCATCTAAACGTATTAGATGTATTTTATACACTTAAAAGATGTGTTTTTTAGGCCGAATGTGTGCTGGGTATCAAATGGTAGCTTTTATTTTTATTATTTTATTTTTATAATATAAATTAATGATATAGTTGTCTGTATTATTCAGGGGGAAAAAAATGTTTATTTATGCCTAAGAAATGAATGTTCAAATCTTAAATGACCAAACTTTTTACTTTAATAATCTTTTTTATTCAGCGTTTTTTTGATATGTAAAAAGCTGTTGTTGTTAAAACTAAGTGTTTATTTGTGATCATATAAAGATGTGGGGTTTCACTTCTCCCTGACCAAGACTGGTCAATGTACTTTTTAATTATTATTATTATTTCTGAAAAAAACAAAACATTTTTAGTTAAATAATTGTAAGTTGTTTTTTTTTCTTCAGGCTCTGTTGTTCTGCAGTTAGACTCGACATCCGAAATAAAAGTAAGGTTTCCTGAGGAAGCATTATTTACGTCATGCATTAATGTAAATGTTGAGTGTTTGTATTATGACAAGTTTTATGTCCCTGAAGATATTGGTAAATTAAAGATACTGGCAGCTCCAATCATTGCTCTTAGTCCTGTTGGGTCCAGCTTTAAAAAAAAAGTTTGTGTAATATTACCACTGCCTAAAGGTACTTCAATTTCATATTTCAAAATTAAGAATAAATTCAATATTAGTACAAGATTGTTAAATGATTTTGTGTATATTTTTTACAGTAGTATTTTGTCTATTTTTATTTTTTGGAAATCATACACACACACACACTCAACTATAAATGTGTGTTCATCACACTGAATATATATATATATATATATATATATATATATATATATATATATATATATATATATATATATATATATATATATATATATATATATATATATTCTGAAAAGTTTGAAACTGTTTAATTTCTTGAGCTTCCAATACTTTTTTTCTCAAATGTAGCTTTAAATCTCTGTTTAATTATTTAACTTTAAATCCTCTGTATATCACTGTTAATTTTAAAATTTTTGAAATGTGAGCTTCGCTTTGTACAATAATTGACTTTTAGATATTTTGATTTTATTGGTCATTTTTTTCTCATTCTTAATTAATTTTTTTTTTTAGCTAATGATGTTTTTCACTGGAATAAAAATTGTACTTTAACTATTCTGTATAGCCAAACTGGTGTAAACACAATCCCTAATTGGAAAGTATTACACACAGATTATGTAATAGATTTTCAAAATAAAACGGTGACATTTTATACAAGTCATTTTACGCTGTTCTCTGTTTTCTGGAACATTCTTGATAGTGCATTACCAGAACAATTTAAGCTGCATGCTACTTTTAATTTGCCACGATTCAGCTTTTGGGTTTATTTTCGTGCATTAATGACAGAATATACAAACAAAAAACAGTTTGGAATTTGTGTTGTTTGTTATCGGTTTAATGATCCGAGTGCACATTTCTCAAATCAATATCCACATGAAGTTGGAACCTGTAAACCAAGAAAAATACGAGCAGGAAAGCTTAGAATACAGTAATTTATTTTTTGTCGATTTTTCTTTTTTGATTTTAAAACTTTTTTCATGTTGTTAAATATATATTATTATATATTATATAATTTACGATTTTAAATTTTACATTGTATTAAGATTAAAATCTGGATTGTTTAATGCTGACCATCTAGCTGGTGAATCAAGTCTGACAAAGTTTGTTGATTTTTGTGGGCACGATTTTGATATTCATTTTGCATGCATGTTTAAAAGTAAAGAAATGCTAGATGTAGGATTAATTGGCAAAGTCCAAGTACATAATGGTGATGAAGAATTGTCATTTAATCTTATAAAGGTTTGGTGAATTACTAAATATTTCATTAATAATTTTTTTTTTTTTTAACATACAAAATTTTGGTTGCAAATTTTTCACATCACCTGCTAGCTCTTTTCTGTCAAGAGTGAGGAGAAGTAAAGGCAGTATCCATTGTAAAGAATTTAAAGTATTACAGACTTAGTTAATGGTAATAGTCGATGAGAGCTACAAAACATAATTTTACTATTTTTATGTAATAGAATTGCACGCTCTTCTTTTTATAAGAAACCTTTTCAGTAGAAACACAAGGTTGAATTATAACAAGTATTAAGAAACAAATAAGAAGGATTATTATCAAGAAATATTAAGATATGCTATAAAATAGTTCGTTAAACTTTAGTCATTTCTTTAATGAATGAAAAAAATGCAAACTATAGACATTTTAGAATTAGAAAACACAAACCTTGCAATGGTCTTTGTAGTTATGTTTCAAATAAGCTAAACAACTTTTAACAGTTTGTCTTTGTCTAAATATTTATATAAAGTGTTTCAATTAAAAAACAAGTTAGTTAAGTTTTTAAAGATTTTTTTAAATTTGAATCAAATTAGAGGCTAAAAATTAAAACTCTAAACTAACTAAATTTGAAGATTTCTATTTGGAATTAAAGTAAAGGCTTTAAATTCCAAAAATTACCATACCAAGAAAAGTTATAAGTTAGGGTCATATTTTTAATTAAATATTCTATATATTGATATAAAAAAATTAAAAATAACAAGTATTAGATTTTTGTTATAAAATTTGTATTTTTTATAGAAAAATAGTAATTAATTTAAATATGTATCAATTAAAATATAAAATAGCCAAGTGCCCCTAAGAAATGTTTTTTAATTTTGTTCTATTTGTATACGTTTTTGATGTGTGTGTGTGTGTGTGTATATATATATATAAACAAACATACGTTCACACTATAGTGTATACATTTGTTGAGTTTCTTCCATACAATTTTTATTGAAAAAAGTAGAAAAAAACAAAGAATAATGAAAAAAAAAGACTGCTGTCCCAACCCATAAAATTATCTATTTATATGTATATTTATTTTTTAAATCACATTTAGAACTACTCAATCAAAAAATCATGCAAGTAAATTTTATTTTATATTCAGAACTCCAATCAAATTCTTAAGAGAACAAAAGCAGGAAACAAGTTAAAACTCAAAGAAGTTAACAAAGAGATTCATAAAAATTTGAGTAAGTTTATTTGATTTTGTTTTTCTACTCAGTTTGCTAATTTTATTTACTCTTAATATTTTTTTACTTGTTAAAATAAAAGGAAAAAGTAAATTGGTTTTTTATTTAGTGAACTTGTGTCGTGTTCGGAACTGGTCTAAACTAATAGTTAATCCTGGTTGTACAAAGACTGATACCAGTAAAAATGTTAGTGATAACATAATAATGCCAGTTAACAGTTGTTTTGAACATAGTTCTACAATTAACAACAGTAATTTTAATAAAGGTTTACATTTATTTTCTTTTTTTCTTTTTTCGTTATTTTCAATAATTTTTGAATTTTTTTTTTTTAAATCAAAGAATATCAACAATTAATTGTTACAATTCTTTTTTTGTTTAAATAGTGCAATTTCATTTTATAGTGGGTTTTTTTGTGTTTTGTTTTCAATCTGTTTTTATATTAAAACATTATTTGGAAACAAAAAATTTAGATAATATTTAAATAATCTTATATACACAAAGAATTTAAAAATAAATTTTCATTTTTTTTATGTACTTTTTCTGTTCATGGCATTTAACTATCTTGTATTGTGGCAGGACCAAAAATAATAACAACAAAAATACAAGGCCAAAAATAATAAGGACAAGTACAAGAATTTTGGTTCTAGGGCTAGAGACTTAATATTTGACCTTAAGGCAAGGTCTAGGCTAAAGTTTAACAAGACTGCAGCCTAATACCACATGCTGCACAAATAAGCTTAAACTACATTTTGTAAAAATTAAACTAAAGTTATGGGCAAACTTTAATGCAGCCAATTAAAATTGGAAGTAGATATTTATGAAAAGCAAAAAACAAAAATGTAATTGGAAATACCTATACATAACAAACAACAACAACAAAAAAAAAAATTAAAAGATATGTTGAATTAACTGTATTAAATGTGTATATTAAATGTACATAAGCATTAGATATAACTATGTAGCCTGAGTCTTTATTACATTTAAGAAATATCAAAGTTTCAAGTAATGAGTCAGATACACAAGCTCTATGAGAATGCATTATCAAACCACTATGAAAAAAGATGCGCTTAATGAGAGCTAACATTGCTAGGACACAGTTAAACATAATTTTTGAATACTGTTCCATTTTGTATAATTTTTTTTAACAAAAAATTTGACAACACAGTGGCGGTACATAATTTTCTCTATAATTTGCAAAAAGAATTTTTTTTTTGGAAGAGGATGCTTGAAGCTTAGATAACAACAATAACAACAAAACAACAACAAAAAGCAATATATTTACCAGAAATATAGATGTTTTACATAAGAATGTTATACGTTATAAAAAATATTTGTATAGTCTACATTCTGGATGGTTCACTCTCATATAGCTAGGCTAAATCGAGGAGAGCGACCAGATAGAACCCTATTTTCAGTTTCAAAGAGTTTTCTGCTGTTGTACTTGAATAAAACTTTAGCAGTTCTGTGTAGATCTGAAAGTTAAGGAATAAATGTTGAAAGCAAATGTATAAATTTTGAAAACAAATTTCTTATTTAAGAATATTTGCTATCAAAAATAGCTACCTTTTTTATTTTTTTAATAGTATTTATAATCACTATTTACTAAGCACTGCATTTTTTTTTGATAATTATTAATTATCAAAAAGTTTCCATTTTCGAAACAACACAAAGAAAAAACAACTGCTTATAGTGTAATGTAATCTTTTGTTTCTGCACGAATGTGCATGGATGATCTTTATTCCATATGATCTTTAGCATGGATGATCTTTATTCCATATGATCTTTAGCATGGATGATTTTTATTTCATATGATCTTTAGCATGGATGATCTTTAAGTCATATGATCTTTAGCATGGATGATCTTTATTCCATATGATCTTTAGCATGAATGATGTTTAAGCCATATGATCTTTAGCATGGATGATTTTTATTTCATATGATCTTTAGCATGGATGATCTTTAAGTCATATGATCTTTAGCATGGATGATCTTTATTCCATATGATCTTTAGCATGAATGATGTTTAAGCCATATGATCTTTAGCATGAATGATTTTTAAGCCATGCATTCCATAGCACTGGCTATCATAAATAAAGTGTTGTTTAAGTTCCAATTATGAATTTTAGAGTATGGCAGATTTTATCTGAACTGTTTATTTTAAGAAATAAATCTATGAAAATAGATGTATCCTTGCAGCGGTTTTGAATCAATAATGAGAAAAAAGTTTTTTTATCATTTTTCTCTAAAATTTTAGATAGTGGCAGCTGGAACAACATAACTGATATTAACCCTGATTTAACTGAGGTTAACCCTGACATAACTGATGTTAACCCTAATGTTAACAAGATTTGTCTTCGTAATAGATTTTAATATATTAACTAATCAACTAATTCTTGCAGCTGATTGAACTCTTTGACAAATTATATTTAATTTTCTTGGTTTAACTCAAGTAAAGTGGTTTCTAACTTAGTTAGATCAATTGAGACAATTAGCTTTAACAAATGTACTGTATCTATATATTAGTGTGAGGAAAAGATAAGATGATTTTGCTAAAAATTTATTCCATTTTATAAGCTTAACTATTTGCTTGGTTGTTAAAATTCTATATGAATTTGTTTTCCTGCATTGTGGTGTGAAAATTGTACCTTCTATCAAAAACACCCTGAACCATTTATCCTCTTTTATAAGAAAATAGTTTATTCAAATTTGATGTTCTTTTTCCGCTACTTATTTCTTTTTTAATTATAAAGATTATTGAATTATTAGGTTATTAATTATTAGCTTATTGGTTTATTAGATTATTGAATTATTAGCTTATTGGTTCAAAGTTGAATGTTATAAATAAAATTACCTGATTCTATAATAAATGCATTATTATTACTAACATTACTTGCAAATAATATAATTGAATGAAAATTATGAAACTATCAAAATATAATATTCTTCTTGCAAGTTTTGCAAATCCTACCTTAATTTTATATCCGTTAATTTATCCTACCTACCTTAACAGGGTGGCCAGCCAACTGGATATCAGGGAAAAGTCAGGGATTTTTTTTTTTCTAAAAGTGAGGAGAAAAAAATTTTTTTTTTTATTATGTTTTTTTTTTTTTTTATACTTCCAAAAATGATCGAATAAAAGAAAAAATTATATACATTTTTCCCATACATAAAATATGAATGCTATTATATTATTACCTAAAGTTTGTTACATATCTTTGAAATATATAAATCTATTGAAGCATGATTTTATTTAACTATATTAATACATTGTTAACTTTTTCCAGGTAAATATTTTAGAAATAATAAAAATGTCTGAAACAATTTATTTTAATAATGGCTGGATTAATCTTGAATGTCTTGAATGTCATCCATTATGGGGTTGGCTTAAGGGAACTGATGATAAAACAAAGGGTATGTGTATGCGGAAAGATATTTTCCCAAAGTAATATGGGTATAAGGCGTGTACACAAAATAAATGTGAAAGTAGAAAAACAACTAAAAAAAAGTACTCCTCAATTTTTATTTCGAACCAAGTAATAATTTTAATACAATAATATAAGAAGATCAAACATTAAAAAAAAAAATTAATTATTTCTGTGGGAACCTAATAAAATTTCAAGCTTTTGCTTTAGTGGTACCCATTAGATTGCGCACAGAATAAGAATCAAAACTATTTGATGCTTTTTTAAATGATATTTTAATATCTTTAATGTTTCTGCAAAGCTTTTTTGTTTTGTTTTTCATTTTTCTTTTAATAATAGCCCAGTACTTTTCAATAACTCTTAATTCTGGGCAGTTTGGAGGATTTTCTGTTTTAGGCACAAATTTCACATTATTCTTTTTATACCATTCTATAGCTAGTTTACAATAATGAATTAATCTGGCTAAATCAGGCCTGAACACAGGTCTGTTATTGTGTGATTTAATGGGAGGTAAAAGGCGTTTTTGTAAACATTCTTTAACATATATTTGACCAGAAAGGTCTGAGAAATATAAGGTGCTGATTTTTCGCCACAAATGTAAATAGCTTGCCAAATCAAAGCTCTTTTAGCAAACTTGTCATTTTTTGTGTATTTAAATTTCTTATCTGCTTTTCCTCTATATTTGGCAATATAATAAACAGCACCAGGAATTTGTTGATGATCGTTTTTGATATGAGTTTTATTGTCTTCAATAATATAGAAATTTTTAGAAATAAAATTGTCATACAACTTTCTGCCGCGGGTTCTTGCACTTTTTTGTTGAGTTTCAAAATGGTTGGGCACTTGTTGTGCTTTGAAAGAATGAAAACTGTGTTTGTTTCTGACTTTGAAAACAAAACTATGAGAAAATCCATATATTTTTGCGCGTCCCTTTAGTGAAAGGCTTGGGTTATTCTTAAACTGTTAACCAGTTTTTTAACTAATTTTATATCTTTAAAACCTTCCTTTCTTCCACCACCAAATTTGCGTTTGATCAATTTTGATTGAGAAAAACGTTAAATAGCATGACTAACGGTGTATTTGCAACAATTTTGCTATTGAATTGTAGCTACTATTTGGATTTTGTAAATATTTGTGCTTAATTTTTTCTCTTATGTCTTCTTTTTTTGTCATTTATAAAACTAATTTCAAGTTAAATCCAAAAACTAACTTTTTTTTTTGAAACCACAACACGTTGTAAACAAAATACAAAACAATTAAAAAGATTTTAATACAACCACTGAAAAAAAAATGACGTGCTTATTCTTTCACATTTATTTTGTGTTCACGCTTTAATGGCAGTCAGAAGCCATGAAAAAAGTGCAAAGCATTTAAAAAATTTAAAAAGCCAACCAACAGTATTTGATTATTTTACTAACATGTCACAGAAAAATACAGTATCACAAGCAACTTTTCATCAACATCAACTTTAATAGCTTCTGAATTATTGCCAGTAACTTTCTGTGTAGTCAAATCTTCTCAACCAACGCCAGTTGTTTCAACAAGTTCTTCCAGCACAACAGACCACCATTCTCTTTATTTATGACTCAAAATGATGTAACACATTTTGAAATAATTTGGGCATTTCTCTAACAGATCATGTTCAAAAATAAGACAACTATTTCAGTCTATTTATTTAAAGCTAAAAAAATGACTATTGGGAAAGCTAAAATAGCCTATAACATCACACATGGTCTTTCCCCATATTTCCATGATCTTGTTTTAAAGGTGGTGTTAAGCTCTACACACTTAGTTGTATTTTTTGATGAGTCTTTAAACGAAGTTCAAAAAGGTCAAATGGATCTTTGCATTTGTTATTGGGATTTTATTTGCAACCATGTGATTACAAGCTACTTTACATCGGTGTTTCTTGGTCATAATATTTAGTACCAGTATTTTTAATGAAAATCTTCAAGCCAAAATTTTACAAATTTCTATGGATGGACCAAATGTGAATTGGAAGTTTTTTGATATTCTCAATGATGAATTTAGTAAAAAGTTTGAAACATCTTTTCTTGAAATGGGATCATGTGGCCTTCATGTTGTACATGGTGCATTTTAAACAGGTCATAAAAAGGTGAAATGGGAATGTTAACGCAGTACTTTAAAGTTTTTACAAACTATTTTTTATGATAGTCCTGCTCATAGGGCAGATTATCAAACAATTTGTAGAAGTGATAAATTTCCACTGAAATTTTGTTTAACAAGATGGGTTGAAAATGTATCTGAGCGCTTTAGATATTTATGATAATGTGAAGTTGTATGTCATGCAGTCTAAACTACCTATTAATTATACTGTAAATATTGTTGCTGTCAATGATCTTCTGATGCCTGCTAAAATTGCTTTTTTTCAATATTTAGGTTCAATTGTAGAGCCATTTCTAAGACTTTTTCAGTCAGAATCTCCATTAGCACCATTCTTATATCAAGAACTTGAGAAGCTAATGAGATCTCTCTTGCAAAACTTTGTTAAAAAAGATGTATTGGAGGGAATAAAATCTGTTATAAAGCTAATGAAAATAGACTTAACCGCACACAAATGTCACCAAAAAGAAGTAAAAATTGGTATCGCAACTTCTCTACTTAGTAAAATAAAAATGTCAGGAGTTATAGTTTTGGGGTGATTGTATTTAGTTTTACATTAGATTTGCTGATAAACTAAGAGAAAGAAGTCTTTTAAAATATAAATTTACAAGAGTGATCTCAGCTATAAACCCCATTATTATATGTTCTAATTTCGACTCAGGAAAAAACAGAATGACTGATTTACTCACAATTCTTCATGAATCTAAATGGATTAATGCTACAATAGTTGATAAGGTCAATAATCAGTATCAAAATTTGTGTGATCTTGCAAAAGGCATCCATAGATTAGAATTCACAAATTACAATGTTTATAAGGATAGGTTGGATGTTTTTTAACCCCTTTTTTAAGCCAGAATTTTGATAACTTATTTTAAGTATCCAAAATTGTCTTTAATTTGTAACAATGGTCATGCACAGTTGAAAGTGAGTTTTCTATCAATTCAGATTTGTTGAAAATTTGCATGAAAGCTCTGTGGTTGCCCAAAGACAAGTTTATGATGGAATTCACCATGTTGGAGGAGTTTGAAATGTGGAAATAACAAAATCAATGATCAAAAGTGTAAACATGTCCCATTCATACTTCAAAGATTCATTAAAACAATAAAAGAGAAGAAAAATTGCAAGAAAAACAGGACTGTATTGATAAAAAATTAGCTCTGCAAAAAATCAAGGAATTAATTGCTAAAAAAAGCAAAGTTAAATTAACATCATCAGGAAGATATACGTGAGATTGAACTAGAATTAAAAATGCTATCACGCAAAGTGGAATGAACAGACTTACATTATTTTTATTTAAAAAGATTTAAACTATTTTTATGAGTTTAGAGATTATTTTTGTTTCAAAGTATTTAAGTTTTTAAAAACCAAAAAAATTTTTATCAAACCATTTCAAGTGTTTTTTTTTTAACTTATAATATCTAAGATATATATTTGTTATATTATATTTTTGCTCTTAGTTTAGATTATATCTTAGATTATATATTTGCTCTTTTTTCAATTTTCAAGAAAATTTATTTGTTTGCTATCAAAATATGCGTATGCATATTTATTTTATAGTATTGTTAGACTGCTGTTTTATTAGTAAACTTTTTGTTTTTTTATTTTATAAATTTTGAAGCTCTGTGTTTTAATTTATTTCCATTTTAAAATACTAGTAAAATGCTTACTTCATTTCATAGTAATAATATAGAAAAGTCTAAAGTCTAAATAGAGATCCTGTAATTTAGTATAGGAATATAAAAAATATACAAATACAATATAGTATAGGAATATAAATAGGAATATAGTATAATATAGTATAAGAATATATATATATAGGAATATATAAAATAGTATAGGAATATAAAAAATATATACAACACATATAATATATATCTTTCATATTATTTTTTTCTTCATAATATCTTTGGTATTGAACTTTAAAATATAACTGAGTCAGGGGAAAATATAATAAGTCAGGGAATTTAATTGTACAAAGTGGCTGGCCACCCTTAACTTATACTTCTTATCCAAAATTAAAACTAATCCCGCTTATGTAACAAAAATATATTTGAAGATTTAATTTTTGACTTTTTATATCAAGTTACATCATAATATATTAAGTTGAACATTATAATGATAGGTAACACGTTTAACTCGTATTGTTATGTTTAACTCATATTTGTAACATGTTACATTTAGTAACTTTTAATATATTTAACTTATCTTTTAAACACAACAACAATAATATTTCTATTTCATACAAATTTTTTAGATAGTTAAAAATGAGATTTTCGATGGTCATATAAATTATTTTTAAATAATTGTTTGCTATCTTGTTTTTCCATTAATGAAATCAGAATTTCCTATTTTGTGTGCATTTATTACAACTAATTTGATGTGCAAAAAAAAAATATATAATTTATATGTTTATATAATCATAGTCATTTCTTATGCATCTATTTTATGTGGTTATAATGAAACAAGTTCTAGAGGCTAAGAGTAACCTACAACAGGCAACCTACCTATGAGTAAATTAAAATTAAAAATGTCCAATTTAGATGTAGATAAATATAGGTAGAGCGATAAACCTTATATACTGATTTAAAAAATAGTTTAACGCCATGATGGGCATCCAGTTGTAAAAACTTGCTTTAACTCTTTATGATATCATATAAGTAGGAAAACGGCATTATGAAAACTTTTTTCTAATCCACAAAAGTTTATTTTTATAAGTTATTTTATGAAGTTTAATTTTGGAATAAACTTGGGTGTTTCATAATTTTAAGTGAATGTAAATTATTCCTAATTTGTAGTAGAAGCCTAGTCGACAAAATATTTAAAGTCAAACTTCCAATTTAAAATATGATAAAATAAGAGTAACGGAAAAAAGTTAATAATAGAGAAACATAAGCTAATAATAGAATTTAACTAAAAGAAGACAGGTGATTAAGATATTAAAAATATTTGTAATAACATTTTATTTGACGAAGATATTGTTGTCTATATTAATGTTTTTATTAGTTACCACATTACTAAAATTTTAATATTTCTATTGACAAAGGTTTCGTTTTTTAGTGCTCATAAACTCGAATTCTGAAATTAAAGAAACTTTTGAAAAGAAAGAATCAAGAAAACGGCGTTTTGAAAGTGATATTTCTTCAGAAAAATTCAGTGAATCAAAGTTAGATGATATTGCCGGTGAAGTTTCAAAATGGTGGAAATCTTTAGGAAGAAAATTAAATATAAGTGAAAATGTGTTACAGGAAATTGATTTAAACTTTAGACACTGCGGAGAAAAAGAAAAGGCTTTTCAAATGCTTCTTACGTGGAGAGAAAAAGATCCTGAGAACTGCACACCAAAAAAACTTTATAACGTATTAAAGAGTTCGGGACTGAAATATACTGGAACCCAATGTCTTACATAACATTTATGCGTTCTCAGGACTTTTTTAAAAGGGTTTGTCTTGCTCTGTGTTATAGTTTTATTGAATATTTAAATTATTGTAAAATGTATAGAGTATGTAAAAAAAGTTTTTTTATTTTTATGTTATTAAAGTTTTATGACTCAACGTTTTCTTTACATCACACGTAATGTTTTTACTGGATAAAAACACTTAAACTAATCGCTACATGTAACGATTGTTTAAGTAACGTGTTGTGTAAAGAATAAAAGAAGGAAAAATTAAAATTTTAAAATGATTTACTTTATTACTTTATAGACGATTTTAAAATTTCAATTTATTTAAATTATTTTTCTAGATTTTTATATTTTACATTTTAAAGTAATTTCAGACAAATTTTTTAAAAAATATTTCATATTTTGTACATATTCGCCATTTTATACAGATTTTATACATATTTGACCTATTTTTATATTTCAAATTTTTAAATGTACATATAAATTTCAAAATTATTTATTTGCAATTTTTTGTAAATTAATTGCTTAAAAACGAAAAGAAAAAAGAAAAACTTAGTTTAAATGTTTGTTTTATTTCTCTCTATATTTTTTTCTATTTTAGAAAGAAATATATTAATAAATTTCATTAATAAAAGTATGACTATATTATTATATGATAAAATAGTCATATTTTTACTCATGAAGACTCCTTAATTCCCTTGATTTCTTTCCCTTTTCTATTTCCCTACGGTTGTTAAATATTAGGAAAGTTTATTTAAAGTTCGTACTTTCTGCGCTTTTTTTTTCCTCCTATAAATTGTCGGTTGTTTTAGTTGAATCGATGCTTTACCATTAGATTCTTCGTTTTAAACGTACTGATGTATCTATTTGTTTGAATTCGTTGCATTTGTAAATTTTTGTGCTGTTTAGTTGTTTTTATTCTTTTATTTTGTACTTTCATTTTGTACTTTCCTGGCGCAATTTTCATCGCTTTTCACTTATTCCTATTCAGCACGATAAAATTAGAAAGATAAAGTTAAAACGTAGTTTGTTTTTAATGTCTAAATGTAATCTTTTTCATTTGTTTTCATTTGTTTGTAGTAACTGAGTTATAAAGAAAATAATTCTTATGATCAAATAAATCAAGTGTTGACTTGATTAATTTATATGATTATAAAAATTATCAAGAGGTGGGATGTCATTCAAAAGTGTAAAATGATAAATTAAAGAATTATTAACTTGACCTTATACGGTTTTAAACACCTGCGCTGCAACTTAGTTTTGATAAAGAATATGGAAATTTTAAAACGACTGATTTTCTCTAAAGGAATTTTTGCTATCCCTAAAGCAAATAAAAAAGGCAATGGATTCTCAATGGAAAACCGAAACAATTGGTTTCATAGCGCATGTCATGCACACATACGTACGTCATACATTTAGTTCAGAAGGGCTAGGTTTCGTTTCTAAAATATTTGCATTAAAAACGTACACAAAAATCTTTTGATAAAATAAGATTGTGCATAAAAATCTGGGGCGTCTTTTGAATATTTTTGGGGCGTCTGAACTGTATATTTTTTGAGAGGTGCTAAAGATGTAGATTGTGAGGTGTGAGGCGCAGGTAGTTTTTAAAGAATTTATTATTTATTTTGGACAGATTTAGCATGTTCTGATTATTCAAAAGATTCTTTAAATTGAATGAACAAACATATCAATTATGTCGTTAAAGAATACAACCCATTAAACGCGCCTTAAGCACAATTAATTACGAACTTTTGGTGGTTACTAGGGAGTTTAAAAAGCTTGAAACAGAGAACGTCTTGATTAATCGCATCAAATTATTACTAAAAATAAATGATTTGAGTTTTTTACAGTTGCTTATAAAAGGTGTTAGAGCAAAAATGATATCTATTGCAAAATAATGGTGTTTTTTTCTAATATAAGAACTTATTTTTATTCAAAAACAAATACTTCATTTGAAATAATACCATAAAAAGATTGGATAAATAATCAATTTCCTTTTTTATATGTTTAACAAAAAATTTAAATGGAATAGACCATGCAAATTTCAAAGAAAGTAATGAAATATTTTCACTTTTCAATTTATCATAAAGCTTTTAAAGTAAAGAAACATTTTCAATTTAAAGTTTTTAATCTTTTTATTCTTTACGATTTTTTTTTTTCTTCTGCTGAGGCCAAAAATTTACTTTTAATGATTTTGGTATTATTTCAGAAACACTTTTTAACTTTGTTTATTTGTTTCCAAAAAGGTTACTTAAGTGTTCTTGAAAAAACCAACCACTTTTTTTTTTGAAGGGAACAGGCCAATCAACTTTTTATTTTGAAGATATTATCAAATCCTGTATATTTTAGTTCCCTGATTTAAAAAAATGATATTTTTTAACTTTTAATTATTTCCAAACTCTGAATATGCATATATAAGTATATGAGCTTTTTTATTTACCCGTTGGGCACAGGACCTAAATAAGGCGTTTTTGAACGTTCAAAAGACGTCCAAAACGTTAAAAAGACGTATTTTTTACGTTCTGTGGGTAGAGCACGTTACGTAAAATGAAATAAATTAAATTGAAAAAGAAATTTACATAAAATAACGAGTGACAAAGCTTAAGAGAATTCTTAAACGTTTTCTGTTTTTTGGCACTACTTCCATTGAACTGTTTGTACAAGAATAGAGAAAATTATCAAGAAACCCTTTTTACGAAATATGTACATTTTTTATAAGTTTAACAAAAATTGTTAAACTTATAGAATTATAGATGTTACACGCTGAATAAAAATATAGACGTTATACGGAGAATAACTCTCCTGGCTTTTTATTCGGCGTACGTTTTTTTCTGAGAGTACACGAACCAACCTATTATATAAACCTGGGGCTAACGCTCCCGCTTGCATATTTTTGCATATTTTAAACCCTGTACAGGCTCAGAATAGACAGTATAAGCAATTTGATTCGCTGATTTTGAAAGAGAGGTTTTTGTTGAAAAATATAATTAAAATCAAAACGACCAGACCTTTTGCATACAAAATTTATATGCAGTTTTACCAGACTACTGGTGAAGAACTTTATTTTTAAATTGATTTATATGTTAATTATAAAGAGTATAGAGAACATTAGAGTTTTCAAAAAAAGAAAACTTTTACTGATTGCAAAACTAGCTTTCATGTTCCATGTCAATGCTCTGAGGAGATTTTGTTTTCATGTTTTGCTTCAACCATAGTTTTGAGGAGACTGATATATTTTATTGCATAATTCTAATAAAAATTGTCTTAAACCATTAAACACTTTTTAAAAATTTAGAAAAAGTTTGGCAGGCTACTTTAACTTATATATAAAAGATGACAATTAAATATTAATAATTTTTTTGAAAATTTAACAAAAGAAGTAAAACTTATATGTTTGTCTACTGAGCAGTAATTTTTTGTTCAGTTACATATAAACACTGACAATAAAAGCAAGAAAAAGTATTAAAATCGATTAAATTAACCAAATAAAAGTGGATTGGGGCATCAAAAAAATGCACACGATTGTGGCATTTTTTTAATTGTAATGATTGAAAAAAAAAAGCAAAACTAAGTGGTTAAAATTAAACGTTTTAATGAAAAAAGGTAATGAAAAAAAAAATAAAATTATCAACAAAAAAAAAGAACAAAATCAGTTGTCATGCTATGAGTATTTTTGTTATTATAAAATGTGTCTTGTATGTATAAACTCTTAAAATATTTAACTTGAATTTACATGTGTGCACTTTTGCAAGATTTCTAAATTTGTTTCTTGTCAAATGTAATGTCCATATTCTATAAAGCATGCTTGATACAAAGTTTATATGCAGTTGCACCAGACTACTGGTAAAGGTCTTAAAGTATGCAAAGTGTAAATTTTAAGCTGAGGTAGAGGTTGTTCTACGCTCGTCACTGCATCTTTTTAAGTACCAACTTTTTAATTATTAAGAGTTAAACATTTAACTTTTTGGAAAAAGAAAATTTTTACAGATGTTTTACCAAACTAGCTTACATGTCTCATGTAAATCTACGAACTCTACAGAAATTGCTGTTTAATCTAAATTTTGAGAAGACTGATAAGGAGTACATCAATATTTTTCTTCACTTAACTTTAATAAAACATTATCCTTAAACTTTCTAACACTTTGTGAAAAATTAAAAAAAGTTAGGCAGGGTATTTTAACTTATATAGAAATAGAAATGAATATTAATAATCTATTGGAAAATTTAACAAAAAAAGTGATATTTGTTTGTTTTTCTACAGAACAGTTCTTTTATACAGTTACATATTATAAGCGTTGATATTACAAGCTAGCAAAGAGTATTGAAGTCAAAAAATTTAACCAAGTAAAGGTGATTTATGGCAATTATTGTAATACAAAAAGCTTCACCAAAACAAACTTTTACATTTGAAGAATTTTCTAAAAAAGAGTTCTAAAAAAAAATTTATCAATATTACTTCAAAGTAAAACATGACACGTTTCTATTTTTATATTTTTATATAAAAGATATTCACAGAAATTCAAAAAAAGCACACTTGATTTTATTGGTTATATTAAAAATGACATAATGAAACTATTCATAAAATTTGGAAAAATGGAATATATTTTATTTAAGTTTTTTTTCTTTTTTTTAGAGCAGACTTTTTTCTTCAGGAGTATGAAATGTAAAATAAATTATTAGCATAAATATAAAATTTATCAAAGTTGCTTTATTTAATATTATTTACCATCAGCTGCTATTAAAGGGTAAACATTTTATACCAATCATAGAACACAATAGCCAATATTTTGTTCAGGTCAAAGCTATATATCAACAAACATGTACTTTACATGTATTGACTTTCGAAATTGAAATAAACAACATGAACTTGTATTTTTGCAATTTTCCTTGTTTTTATCTAACCTGTATGTTAGCATTTTTTCTTGTTTTTACACTTAGTTTTTCATAAAGGTGTGGTAAGTTGAGAGTTATTTTTTTTGGTAATCAGTTTACTATATCAAAACACATTTGTGAATAACAGAGTATAGATTTTTTCTTATAGCTTATTATGCTACAATGCTTTGTAATCTTTTATCACTATACATTACTAAAGGCAATCTAAATAAGATCTTGCTTACAATTGCTTTTAACTTGAGAGAGTTGCAAATTTTTTGGGCTAGCTATAACAACCAATAAGCAATGTTTTCAAACTTAAATGATTTAGTGATGTAATTTATATATGGGAGTAATAAGAGTAAAGTTCTGAAAAGAAATTAGGTAATTTATTCAAAATATTTTTCTAGCTAAATGATAGGATTAATGGGAACTTAATTTGAAAAAAATTATACCAAGTTAATACTAGTTTATTGATATTACTAGATAAATTTTAAAACTGTTTTGAAAAATCTATCATATGAGAATCACAGCATTGTCTTTTATAGAGATCTTAGAGTTGTAAAACTTTAAGGAAAACCATCTAATTTTTTTTTAATCTTTGTTTTTAAGAAAATATTATAAAAATCACGGATTTTTTGAGTTTTCTTAAAATATTAGTACAAAATTGGAAAGAAAAATCATTCTTTGTTTTGTTACAATTTGGTTTTTTATGCAATTACTCAATTTCACTTTTATTATTCGATACGTTTTTTGACATTAGTTTTGATTAAAACATATGCGTATAAGCCTCTCTTTCAAAATCAACAAATCAGATTAAATTATTCTGAGCCTGTATAGGGTTTCAAAACATGCCTCTAGCTTATGTAAACCATATTCATAAGAAACCATAGTCTGGAAGCAAACAATAACTGATTGTTTTAACTTATTGTATGCGATTTTTGCTATCTCTAGATCTCCAACCATGCACAAGTTTTTAAAAATCTTGTTGTTTATCTAATAAACTAACTATTTTTCTTGAAAAAACTCAAAATATATTGCAAATATATTGCAAATGCCGAGTGAAAACTTTTCAATTTATGGATGTTCTGCCTCAAGAAGATATACTGAAGTTGCTCTCTTTAAAGTTCCTAAAGAAACGGACGATTTTACAAAAAAATGGGCTTCACAATTAATTAACATTATAACAAAAGATCGTTGTTGATGATATTCTTCGAAAGAAAATAAACGATTTTGAACATAAAAAATTCTGGATATGTGAGCTTCACTTTTCCCCTGAGCGAATTTGAAGTTATGAAACAAAACAAAATATTAAAAAATTAAAGGGGAACTACCATCGTTAAATTTACCAAAAAAGAGCTTAGAATCGTCAGCTTTGTGTTCTGTTGTTCGATCCTCATCGTCAATATCTAAGCGAGAAAATTCTCAATTACTTCTTGAAAGTTCTTCTTTCACACAGCCCTATTATTATAGAAAATTTGCTGACTTCAAAAAACGTCTTCTGCATTTGTCTTCATTAAATAAGTTATCGAAGATTGAATTTTTTGATAATTTTTGTAATAATAATTCAAGTTATTAGAAGTGATTCCAAAATTTGAAATTTTTGTAGAAGATTCCTTACTTTTTACTATTCGTGTGTATGGATGGATGTTAACTAAAACATATAATTTGTATTTGAAACATAAAAGGTCATTTCTAAATGTAATTTTTCACATTTTATTTTTGAAATAAAATCTTTAGAATTTTGCAATGGAATAAAAGTTCCTGATCCTATTGAAGTGTTAAATTTTCAGAAGCATGTTATTCCTAAAACTTATTTATTAAAGTCTAAACTGTATCAAATTAAATTTTATCGCAGCAACTCTTGTGAATTAGCCTTTGGAAAGAATCAGCCTTGTAGATTTTGTCGTGAACTTAATGTTAAAGTAAGTTCTAATATACACTCAAAAAGATCTACTCTTAAGACTCCTGCTAAATTAAATGCGCCTATCTCTGTAACTTCTCCTAGTAGACTTACACTGACTTTGCAGCAATGCAGACTTCAATGCAAGCAATACAAAGAGGAAATTGAACTAATGAAATCTGCTTTAAATATATGTTGTAAGAAAATTTGTTCAGATGACTGAAACAAAGGCTTAATCTCGATTTATTCAGCAGATGATCAAAAAAACATCCCACCATTTAAGTTGTTTTGGGAAAAGCAGCAGAAGTATTTGAGTTGTTTCAATCTTTCATCTATCAGATACCACCCGGCAATAATAAAATATTGTCTAAACCTAGCAGCTAAATCACCATCTGCTTATAGAGATTTGCAATATGATCCGCAAACAGGAGTAGGGATTTTAACTCTTCCAAGCTTAAGAACTTTAAGAGATTACAAAAATTACATCCGACCTACAAGGGGATTTAATCCAGCTGTCTTAAGTGAACTTGCTAAAAAAACACAAAAAAATTCTTTCTCGTGAAAAATTTGTTTCAGTTATTTTTGATGAAATGAAAATCTAAGAAGATTTAGTGTTTACCAATATACTGGAGAGCTAATTGGTTTTGTCAATTTAGGTGATAAAGAAATCAATTTTTCTTCTTTAAAAAATGTTAGAGAATTAACTACTCATATACTTGTATTTCTTATAAAGAGCATTGTTAATCATTCAGTTTGTTTTATCATTCAGTTAATCCTTTGTCATGTTAATCCTTTATCATTCAGTTTAACTACTATTGCAACTACTGGAATTACGTCATTTTGGATGATGCCTTTTTTTGGAAAGCTGCTTGTACCTTAAAAGTATAAATTCAAAAGTTAATTCTGCAACAGCTGATGGGGCCTCTTCGAACAGTAAATCTTTTAGAATGCATAAGAACCTAAATATGAATGTGTGTAATGAATTAGTTAACAGAGCTCACAATATTTACTCAAACGAAAAGCAGTAAAAAAACAGTAAAATAAGATTAGATTTAAACTAACTTTTAAAAATGCTCACTCCTGTGCTTTAATAAATTAACAATGAAAATTAATAAAAGTAGTTTTATGCACATTTGAAAAAAATAAATAATAATAACAAACTATCATCATCAACACACAAGCACAAAAAAAATATTAGTGTTTGTATATATGGTTATTGCTAATTAAAAAAATACGTATGAGAGATTAGCAGTTGGAATTAGAAAAATTTTTAATAACTTTCGCTAACTCTAGTAATTTTTAATAAATTTTGCTAATTGTGTAATTGTATTTTGTTAATTTAGTAAGAAAACCAGTAACCTTTTGTTGCATTAAGTTTAGATAAGAGTTTAAGACTTTGCTGCAAATTATCTAAATGTAATTGCCGCTGAAATATTCAATTCTAAAATGATTGATTGAAGGTATGGTGTCATTTTGATTTATGGTTTGCTAATTCGGAGTAAATTTTTCTTTGCAACATCTTTAAAAATAAAACGCGCTAAATAAACAAAACTGTAAGTGTACTGCACTAAGTGTTTTAATCTGCTTGGGCTGCCATTTCTACAATCTCATCGTGTTACAATATTTTTGTTCCACAAATAAATAAAATTTATTGAAGAATGACACAATGATGATGACTAAGCTTTAGTCAAAGTCATATAATAAGATTAAGACTATAACTTTTGAACTGAATGATATTATATGCTTTTAAAATTCACTTATAGTATTACTTATACTATAAGTAAATGTCATAAGCATATTCAGATTCAGATAGTAAAAATAGTAATGCTGTAAGTAAATTAAATGAATTAAAAAAATAAATCGGGTCATGCTAAAAGGGGATAAGTCACAAAAATTGAAAATTGAGTTAATAATGGTTTTCATGTTTTAATAGGTTTTAACTATTTATGATAAAATCAGACATGTCAGACGCTTGGTTACCCCAGTAACTGGAATCAGTTGTAGAGCTGTTCATGCTAGAAGGAGTTAAGTCACTGGCTTACCCCCTTTTAGCATAAAAAATTATCTTATGCCGTCTGTAGACGTAACTATGCAATTGACTGCAACAGATAGCAGTTGTTGTTTTTATTTATTTTACTGTATTATATAGCTTAAACTAAATAGAAATTTACTTTATATTCAACTTTTTGTCTTTTGTTTTTAGTCTTATGTTATTGTACTGTATAGCTTAATCTAAATTGGAATTAAATTTACTTTTAACTTTATGTCTTGTGTTCTTAGTCTTATGTGTATTGTACTATATATAGCTTACCCTAAATATGAATCAACTTTATGAATTAACTCTATATTTTGTTTTCTTAGTCTTATGTTATATCATAATTAAGTGAGGAAATATAGAAATTCAGATGAAAGTGATGAAGTTTTTGAGAAAAATTCAGCAAAGAAAAGGAAATCAGATTAAAGTCCTTGGAAGAGAAACACTATAAAGATTGCCAGAATAACCTCGAAAGTCTACTGGTATCCCCCTGCAGGTATGTTATTTTGTATTCAATATTACTGAATAGTTTTACAGTTTTACAATTTTATTTTTATAGGTAGAACTTGTATAACATAATACACATAATGTATAACATAATACACAGTATAAAGTATTTTTTTGTTCTTTAAGCTGCAAGAGAAACAACTGTCTTGAGATTATTAATGAAGAGGATCAAATGGATATATTAAACCATTTCCATACCTTCAACACTAAAGATGAGCAAGATTTATTCCTACAATCCTTGATTGATTCCCAAAAAGTAAAGCAGATACGACCCAGGAAGGAAGAGAGTTCCTGTGTGCTACCTTTAAGTATCACTTTATGGTGGGTTCTGATCAAATGCCGGTTTGTTTTAAAGCTTTTTTAAGTTTACATGCAGTTACTAAAAAACGAGTTGAAAGATTGCGAGCTTTGAAAATGATTGCGAAAAGCCCAGTGGATAATAAAGGACGTCATATAAAACAAGTATTGTCTCAAGAAATCAAACTTTTCATCAGACAGCACATTGAAAGCTTTCCAACTAAAGAAAGCCGTTATCTTGGAAAACCTAAATGCTATCTAGATACCACTTTAAATGTTAAAACTATGTATAGCACACCTATCCAAAAACGGTCCAAACCTCCATTTTGAGGACCAAAAAAACAACCAACGGGGTATTAATTTGCAAGGTCTTAGGTATCACCTGATGTAAAAATTAAAATCTAAACTCTATAGCCAAAGGAGAGAAACGCATTTAAAATTTTATAGCACTTTGCGCTACTGATCGCACTTGGAGCCCCGTTGTAAATCTATTTTGTTTTTGTTTTTCACTTTTGGGTTATGAAGTTTTTAAAAAATATCAAAAACTCTTTACATATATGTGTTGGCTATAACCTGACAAAAAATCAGCTTTTTAACACTTGTGGTTTGTGTACAGGGACCTAAATTATAGGGTATGACACTAAAAGCCTCTTTAAAAGGAGACAACGGATGCTTTACGTTTTTATTCTAACCTTACTATCGACTATGGAAGTTTCAAAATTTAATAGAATGAAGCCTTGGCATGTATCTTTCAGGCAAAAAAAATAGAAGAAAGATATCTTTTCTATGTGCAAATACATAGCTCTTAAAGTAGGAATCTCGCCTTTGAAAAAACGGGAAAAGCCACAACATCAAAGTAATTACATTTAAGCAGTCAACAGCCTAAACAACTAAAAAGATTTTTTATCAACACAAGCTTGTACTGAAGTTATTTTTCAAAGATCAATTTTTTAACCACTGAAATGCTGTATAAAAGAAAAACAAGATTTTCGGCAATCTGTATGCTTCTTTTGTTTTTCAAAATGTGACAGGCATATTTCTGATTTCATCAAGGAAAGAATACTACGTATTTTTTTCTGGAAGTTCCATTGATTTTAAGGATGATAAAGTTCCATTGGGCATATGCAATTCCTGCAGAGCAACGGTACAAAAACATGTCAAAGGAGATAGAAACTTGCCTCTTCCTAAGCTACATAACTTTAACAATGTGATTATTAGACCACAGACCAGAGGATTTGATTCTTGTAATTGTTTAGTTTGTCAGGTTGGCCGACTTATAGGGATTCTACAAAGCTCACTTTTTCAACCGATTAAGATTTGAAAGAACTATCTAGTAGCTTTGATAAACTATGCTCAAACTGTCTCAATGTAGTCAAAAGTGGAATAACACATGATTGTTTACAAGCCACCAAGTTTGAAAACTTAAAGAAAATGATAGCAACTGAATCCAGAATTGCTGAAAAAATTGCGTCCTCTGTAATAATTCAAAAGGTATCCGCTCTACAGGGCACAATTAGGTTGAGCAGAGAAAGTGGTAAAGCTTTAACTATAACTCCAGGTCCCTCCAGAGCTCAGTGCTAATCAAGAACTTCTCTAACTACTTTGGACATTGTTCAAGTTCAAATCAATACTGGTCTTTCAAATAAAAAGATGCAAGACCTGGCTGTAACATTAAACAAGACTACAAATTCAAAAATTGTTGGAACAAAATTTAGAGAAAATTTTGCAATGGCTGGTCAAAAGGTTGAAAGTTTATTCAAAGTTTCAAAAATCTCACTTACAAGGCCATCAACAAAAAATGATTATTTGGCGAAGGTTGTTCACTGCAAGAGTTTAGGGGATTTTTATAACTCAATTCTCAGAGTTAGAGCAATCTCTTCACCGTCTCTCATCAAACTAGGTATTAATGGTGGAGGATCTTTCCTCAAGTTCAGCTTGAGTGTTATCTCCAATGGTGGATGTCAAAATGTTAAAACAAGTTCAGCCTCAAATAACAAAAGCTTACTGACTGTAGAACATGGGAAAGTAACAAGTGCCAAACGTCAGCTACTTGTTGCTGTTGCTGAAAATGTTTCAGAAACTTATGAAATTGTCAAAAAAATGTAAGTTTATTTGGGAAAATAATGTGCATTTCTTTATTGCATGTGACATGAAGTTAGCCAATATCATCTGTGCATTCAGTCTCACTCAAGCAAACACCCTTGCTGTTGGTATGATGTTAAATCTAGTCACCTCAAAGAACAGGGAACTCCAAGAAACTTCAGATCCATTAGGATGCAATACAAAGCATTAATTTAGAAAGAGAATGGAAAAATGTGCGCAAAGGATTTTCATGATGTTGTTCATAACATATTGTTTGACCAAGAAGATGTCAAACAAGTTATTGAGTTTATTCCCCCAATGGAACTTCATTGTCTCCTTGGAATTGTAAATAATCTTTACAAGTCAATGCTAAAGATATGGCCTAATGGCAAAAATTGGCCATTACTTCTCAAAATGAAATTACAACCTTATCATGGTGATTGTGGAGAGTTTGTTGGGAATGATTGTCATAAGCTTTTGAAGAATATGGATGTTTTGCAAAGAAATGTTGAAAGAGAAAAGGCAAACTATATGCTTGGTTTTGTGAAAACATTTCAACATTTTAAGAGTGTTGTTTTTTTGGCTCCTATTTTGGAAGAACATTAAATACTGCATATGTTCAACATATCAAAGACTTTAAGAACTCATATCTTTAATTCCTAGTTTAAATCACCCCAAACACCCATGCTGTGTCCTTCGATGTTTCTCAATTTATTGCTCTAAAGGGTACAGCATTGGGCATTTTTAGTGGGCAATCAACAGAAGCCTTGCATTCAATCTTCAGTGCTCAATGGGATAGATACAAAAGAAATCCTGATCAATCTGGTTATGGAGGCCAGTTACTGAAATGTGTTATTGACTATAACAGCAAGCATCTTTGAATTCGTTTTTTTAAATAGTTCATTTTTTTAAACAGATGAACAGCGATTTCTAGAATTTCTTTCTAGAAATACTCGATATAACATTTGTTGAGAAGAAATATTCTTGTCTGAAATTTTTGTTTATATTATAAACTATATTAATCTATTTATAGTTTCATAAAAAATCATAAGTTTACATAAAATTAATCAGAAGTATATATCTTATTTTGCAATGACTAAATAAAAAATCTCAACAACATTCTGAAGAAAAAGTAATAAACATCATAGCACCACCATAAAGTAGTTTTTTTTCTTTAAAGGAAATCATTTCATGTCTGTATATATATGTTTTTTTAATGGAAGATTAAGGTTAAATGGGATTTTCTTTTGTTTGATATCTCGTTAAAACCCATTTCAGTAAAGATATATTTATTATTTAAATTAACATAAGTTGTTATTATTGTGTGTATTTCCAATATTTGGTCAATCATTTTAAACAAAAACAACAAAACAAACCTGTGGTTTTAACAACTAAAATATAAAGAGGTTTTTATGTGTTTTAAGTTCAGAACAATGAGAAAAAATGCCTCTAACTATGTATTTTCTACCCCATATTTTATACAAACTTGGACAAAAAAAGCACTCTTTTTGCAGACAAAGTACACACAAATGTGAAGTCTAACAACCATAGAATCCCATATCAACTAGTCACATGATATTGTTACTAAATTAGTTATTTGATGTAACTTTAAATCTTTAAAAAGCATAAAAACCACAAAAAGCTACTATATTTTAGCCGTTTTTTCAAAGGCGAGATTCCTACTTTAAGAGTTATGTATTTGCACAGAGAAAAGATATCTTGCTTCTATTTTTTTTGCCTTTTAAAGAGGCTTTTAGTGTCATACCCTATAATTTAGGTCCCTGTACACAAACCACAAGTGTTAAAGAGCTGATTTTTTGTCAGGTTATAGCCAACACATATATGTAAAGAGTTTTTGATATTTTTTAAAAACTTCATAACCCAAAAGTGAAAAACAAAAACAAAATAGATTTACAACGGGGCTCCAAGTGCGATCAGTAGCGCAAAGTGCTATAAAATTTTAAATGCGTTTCTCTCCTTTGGCTATAGAGTTTAGATTTTAATTTTTACATCAGGTGATACCTAAGACCTTGCAAATTAATACCCCGTTGGTTGTTTTTTTAGTCCTCAAAATGGAGGTTTGGACCGTTTTTGAATAGGTGTGATAGGCTGTTTAAAGAAAAATACTTTTCAATAAAAGTTGGAGGAACAAAGTATTTCAATTACTATAAAGAAAACTATAATCTTTCCTTTGGAAGGCCGCAAGTTGACATATGCTGCACTTGCGAGGAACTCAATATAAAATTAAGAGGTCCTCGCCTCAATGAGGCAGCAAAAAGGTGTGCTCAATCTGAACTTGATGTACATAAATGCAAATCAAAAAAGTTTTATGATAGAATACGAAAAGACGTCAATGACAAGGACAGTAGTCAAATTTTATCATTGTGTTTTGACTTTATGCAGAACATACAGATCCCAAAAATACCAGTACAAGAAACCTTCTATCTGAGACAACTTTCAGTTAATGTTTTTTGTATTCATAACAATAATAGTAACAAAGCACAGATTTTTGTTTACCACCATGATAAATTTATGGTACAAAAAGTTCAATCTTCAGAAATTTTAGACTTCAAGACGTGGTGGTCGCAGTTTTATAAAAAAAGTTGTGTTTCCGATGAAACCAAAGGTAAGCAAGTCAAAAAGGACAAAAAGCAGTACTTTTCAATAAGCAAGTTCATGCACTGCACATATGATATAAAATTGCCTTCTAAGGTTATTGGCCGACCTTTCGTTGATTCTATAATGAATCCCAGCTTTTCTTTTAGAGCAACGGGTTTCCCAAACTTATGTTTTCCAAGTAAAGAAGCTTACCCTGCAGGAAAAGTATCAATAAAGATTGAAAAAATGGCAGACATAAAAAAAATACAACCCTATATTCCAGTGGAGTTTGAAGACTTTTATGCTGAAATTTATATGTGGCCAACAACCGAAGTAGTTGAAGTTGAAAACGATGACGAAATTGTCATTGCTCGTATTGCTTATCTAAGACTAAAGAGATTTATTTGAAGATGGTATATATTTATGAAATTAGTTATTTATAAATAAGAGAATATGTAAATATTGATTTCTTGGTGTTCTTAGTAAATAGCATTGTTTTAAAACACATTTATCTGTCTATTTATTCAAATTATGCTAAAAGGGTATAAGTACAGGAACTTTAATGTTTTTTTTCCATATGAAAACATTGTAAATGTCATTAATCAAGTATGTTTTATAATAACTGGGGTAGTAAAGAATTCATATACAAAAAATTACATCTTTTTGGTCAAAAATGAAGAGAATGCAAAGTTTTATTTAGTTTTCTCAAAACTATGCGTTGTTGACTAATCCCCTTTTACCATGAGCCGATTCAAATATATTAATGTTTAACAAATATTTTAAATTTATATTATTACTAATAATTATTAAATATCTAATATTTAAAAAATAAGTATATAATAATTTAAACTTTTTTTGAATCAGGAAAATTTTTAGTTGAATAAAGAAGTTGTCATTAAATTGTGCTATAGAAAAATATTGACAGAAATGCTGTGAACAAGTTATTAGAAATAAATACTAATTTTTTTTTAATACTTTACCTTGAACTAAAATTTTCCAGAATTAAAAAAGTTTAATTTAAAATTTATCGACAATATTACACTTTCTACCCTATCAAACGTATGATATAATATCAATATTTAAAATTTTACGCATCAATTAATAACATAACACCGACAATAATATATTTTAAAAATCCATAATGAATTCTGAGTCACCTTTTTGATTGAAAAAATAACCAACTAACAAACTCTTAGATAGTCTTCATCCATAATAAATCATAAGATCTGAAAATTCCCGCATGGATTCCTAATATATAAATCTACAGTTCCAGTGTACAACATATATCTTCTTTTAAGTGATGCCGTAAATATATTTGTATTTTGTAAAAAAGCAGACACTTTGATGGTTATTTTGCTTCAAACTACTATATAACTCTAATTCAGACATATAATTGTAAACTGGAATTTGAGATCGACTAGAAAACTATCTTTAAAAGTAATAATAATGATAGCGAATAACGTCGTCATGTAATCTATCAAGCTGATTATTTTTAGTTTTAGTACTAGTTTTTAAAATTAATTGAATTTCAATATCTATATAACTTTTAACTAGCAGACTTTATAAAAAAACGAATGATATATGTTCGAACTTTATTTTCTATGTAACGAAGTATACTAACAATACTATAATATAACCCTATTTTAATGCTAAAGATTATACTTTTTTGCAATTTTCGAAAAAAACTATCGTTTGCGGACGTTTTGGATCAAGTTTCGATAAATTATTGTATTTTTTTAAAAAAGCATTTGGGAGAAAAACGGCTAAAAATAACCGCCGTGTATTAGCTGATAATTCCCTAAACTTATAAACTAAACAGTATTTGTGTAACATTACTCTCAGAGATGTTGTCTCGATAAAAATACTCATCTTGGGCAGATGTTGAATACATCCAGCTACTGTCTTGTAGAAGGCCTCCTAGGCAAAGACTTAAGGGGTAAACAGATTCTATCTGTTGACCAGCCTCGCACCCCTTCTTTATCTATTAGGCTTGCGCAGATTTATTTTTAATACATTGTTTTCAGTTTAGGATGTTGAATCCTGAATCTTCTTGACTCAATGCATTGGTTTTGCTTGTGTCTCTGTTTTTATGACTAGGCAACTGATTCTTTTATCTCCTAATGAGGGTACAGCTCTAAAACTCAGTTTTATGGTTCTGGGGCTGGTAGTCAGGTTTCCCTAACTCTGTGGTAGCTCTTAGAGTGGCTGATTCCATCAACAGCTGAAAAATATCAAAGTATTAACAGTGCCATGTTGCGCATGGATGGTGTCCCTGTTCGTACTTTTGGTGCGCATTGTCAAGGCCACATTTAGAGCCTTTGTTTCGGCTTAGGGTTTGTTAATAGTAATGAGGCAATTGCTTAGGTACGGTTTGAAAATTTTGACTTTTTTGCCGACTAAATATCCAAAAATTGCCCTTTTGGGGATTGATTCTATATATATTGGGGACTCCAAAACAATAAATTTTAAAACCCTGGATTAAGATCCAATGAAGATATTTAGCTTTGCGTATTTTTTTTTTTTTTTTGTGATACTTTACAAATATTTGTTAGCAAAAATAGATTGTTTTTTTACCATACTCTAACGATTGCGACACGACCAATTCCTTTAGACAGTCATTTAGAATATTCTCTTTAAATAATCATTAGTGATTGCTACACAAGTAATTCCCTCCGGACCAATATTTGTCACACTCTCTTCAGACAATCATAATTGATTGCAAAATTGTTTCCTTGGAGAAAAATTCAGCACAAAGAATTTGCACATAAATGAAATAAAAAGATGTAGCACTAAACTTATGATAGTCACAATACGAGAAACTACAAACTGTTTAACAGTATATAATTATTTTTAATATACTTAATATATAAACGTAAATCAAAGTTAAAAATATCAACATGACTTTTTTTCTTTATGTAACACTTACAAACTAAATAAAAATAATAATTCATAGGTATTGAAATCATTGTTATGTTTAGCTATTTTTAGAAAAAATAAAAATGCCTACATTTTCAAAAACCATAATGATTGTAGAAGAACAGTGTGTGTTATTTGTATGAAGGAAAGTGACAGAGAAATTTCAAAACATTTCATTTCTGAGATTCATTGCTTGATTTCATCTGATGTGAATTTTCAGGATGAAAGAATGTCACTTGGAGTTTGTGTTACATGCAGTTGCAACCTGAAAAAATTGGGTGATGAAGCTAATACCTTAAAGGCAATACAGCTCTACAGTTTTAATTCCATTGTTGTGAAGCCATTAACAAGACTTACAACATGTTGTGTTTGCATTGTTTGTCAAATTGCAAAGGTGAAAGGCAAAGAAAAACATCCATTTGAAAAGGGCCTTGCATCAAAATCTTTGCAAGAAGAAAGAAAGTTAGATGAAAAAATGCTTGTCTATCATTGCTCGTGGAATTTCTCACAATTGCAGTGATACAACTCGCCGTACAAACTTATATCAATTTGCATTGGAAGGTTCTGTGGGCGCAGAACAAGTTGCTTCAACTGTCATTGCATCGAAAGAAGCATTTCCGGGCGGAACAATTCGTCTTGGTCAAGCTCATGGCAAACATCTTCCGATAAGAAAAGGTTAGTTAATTTATTATTCTGTAAATTCTGAGCAATACAATTTATATGTGAAGTAACTGATTTAGCTTTCTTTCTTAAGGAACATCTCAGCTCATTCACTCTTTTAAGGCCCTCTGACAACAAAAAATATGGTTGATACTCAGCAGAGTACTGGGCTTTCAAACAATAAAATCAGAAAGCTTGGATTTTTTTTAAACTAAATTTGTCCAGTTCGCCTTCTTGAGCTAAATTTTCAACAGAAATTTGCATCAGCAGGATCTAGTCGAAAAGATTTTTTCATTACTACCAATGTAAAATTGCCAGATTCTAATTAGGTTTATGACATTGTTCATTGTATCAATTTAAAAACCCAGAACGAAAACATCACAGTTTCAAAAGATTTGATGAGCTCGGACACTGTGAAACTGGGCCTTGATGGTCAAAGCTAGTTTGAGTCTAGTTTCTGAACACCAAACAGAGCAACAAAGTCCAGTAAAAAAGTCAATTATGTTGGCTTCAAGTGAAAATTTTAAAAGCACAGGTGTCAAAAAGCAACTAATTGTAGCAATCTCAAAAAACACCCCTGAAACATTTAGCAATATCAAACTGATTTTGGACCTAATGCAAGTTAATGAATTAATTGACAAATTGATTTGGTCATGTGACATAAAGCTTGCAAATATTATCTGTGGAATTCAGTCTCACAGTAGCAAGCATCTTTATTGCTGGTGCAACATTAGGTCGACAAATTCGAACAGCTGTGGCCAACTCAGAACATTTGGAACAATCAGAGAGCAACATCAAAAGCTAAAATAAAAGAATGGTTAACTTCAATACATATACCATTACAGCCGTACCATGGAGGTTACGTCATTGGCAATGATTGCATGAAGTTGCTGATAAAAATTGACACTCTGAAGCAGATAACCGTGGCTATTAAGGCATTTGAAGCATCCATCTGCCATGTTCTACATTTGTTTCTCCTATTTGTTAATTCTTGTTTTGGATGCTCACTCTCTCCAGACTCTGAGAAAAAAATTCAAGAGTTTAAGAGCAATTATCTAAAGTTGACTGTTTCTGTCATACCAAAAGTTCTTGTTGTCTTTTACCATGTTCCACAATTTCTAAAGCACCATAAAACTAGTCCAGGAATTTACAGTGAGGCAATCCATTCAAACTTCAAGCCAAACATTGGCAAAGATTCAAAAGGATTATGTCTCATCCGGATTATTCCAAACAGCTGATGAATTGTGTTTTTGATTACAATAACAAAAAATTCTACAAAGCACAAAAGGGTAAAACGAAGATATTAAATTTAGAAATGTTGTAAATTATTTTACATATTTATTGAGTATTTTTTTATTGTTATCTATTTATCATTTTATAGCAATATAATAAAATATATATTAAAATTATTTGAACTAATTTAGGCTTTACAATTCCAAAACCAAATATTTGAGTAGGTAAGTGAGAAAATTCGTTAATTTCGAAGCTGAAAATCTTCCTTGGATTTTAATCCTACATTTTAAAATTTATTGTTTTGGAGTCCCCAATATATATAAAATCAACCCTCAAAAGGGCAATTTTGGGATATTTAGTTGGCAAAAAAGTCAAAATTTTTAAACCATGCTGGCTATTAAACACCATACTGAGTACTATATATGCTTTGAGTTAAGTTCTTTAACAAATTTAAAAATGAATAAAGTACCGAAAACTATAAAACACAAAAAACCATCGTCATCACCGAGTTCACTTATATTCGTGGTCTTCAAAGTAACTTTTCTTCTGTCGAGTCTTATCTCTTGCAAAAGACACCAGACTTACTTGCTCTTTGTGAGACTAATTTGAGTTCAGCTGTCTCATCTTGCGATCTTAGTGTTGATGGTTATCTTCCTTTAATTCATAAAGACTCCAATAGTCACATGCATGGCCTAGGTATTTATTCGTAAGAAATCACCCATTTGTTGAGAACTAAGTTTGAATCCACAGAATATTTTTTTATGTGCTTTCGTTTAGCACCACTTCTTTTTCGTTTATCACCTTTCTCTTTGTTCTATATCGCTCTCCTTCGTCTCAAGACTGCACTCTTTTTGTTAGTATTTCTGATCATATTGACCAAGCCCTCTCTCTTTATCTATCAGCCAATATTGTTGTTGTTGGTAACTTTAATGCTCATCACACTGAATAGCTTGGCTCTTGTGTCAGTGATTCTTCAGGCGTTAAAGCCCACAACTTTTGCCTTTTTTAACCCCTAACTCAAATAGTCAACATTCCAATTCGCTTTCCAGACAACCCGAAACATTTACCTTTTCTACTCAACTTATGTCTTGTTTCTGATCTTATTCAGTGTTCAGTTTCTTCGCATTCAACCTTACGTGCTTCTGATCACAGTTTGTTCTCTCTAAAACTATTATCTCATTCTTCTTCATCATCTGAATCCCCCTATCACCGTGCATCTTACAACTACCTTAAAGCTGACTGGGACTCTTTCTATGATTTTCTTTGTAATGACCCTTGGGTAGAAATCTTTCGTTTTCCTGCTGACAAATGTGCTTCTTACATAACTTCGTGGATTCAGGCTGGCATGAAATTTTTTATACCCTCTCGATAATTCCAGGTCAAGTCTCACTCTTCTCCATGGTTTTTCTCACATTGTGCTCCTGCAATTTCCAATCAAAACCGTTACTTCCATATCTCTCAGCAAAACAATTCTTCAGAAAACAGACGTTTGTTTATTACTGCTAGAAACCATTGTAAAAAGATTTTGTCTAACGCCAAATCCCGCTATTCTAAGGTCATTAAATCTCGTATTTCATCACAAAAATTAGGCTCTCGTGACTTCTCGAGAATCTTTAATACTATCATTAGTAAGGGAAAATCTGTTATTCTACCTCTCTTGTATGGTTCAGACTTTGTCACCTCACCTAGAGGTAAAGCTGAATTGTTTGCTAAGAACTTTTAATCAATATCATCTTTTGATTCCACTAGTTGCGTTCTACCTGATATAGCCGTCAAACGGGTTGATCCATTGCTCGACATTCGTATCACTTCAGCCTCTGTATCTAAATTTTCTGATTTTCTGCTTAGACTCTTCCATAGCTTGTGGTCCGGAAAACATACCTGTTATTTTCTTGCAGAAGCGTTCTTTGGAGCTATTGCCTATACTTTCAAAACTATTCAACAAGTGTTTATCAGAGCCTGTAGAGCCATTGTCTATACTTTCAAAACTATTCAACAAGCACTTGTCTTGTTTTTCAGCTTGCTGAAAAGCGGCACCTGTTATACCTATTTTCAAAAATTCTGGAGAGCGATCTGAATCGTCTAACTACCGTCCCATTAGTCTTCTTCTTATTATAAGCAAGGTCTCTTAATCTCTCATCTCGAATCTAATAATTTACTTTCTGATCATCAATATGGATTTCGATCTTCTCGTTCTACAGCTGATTTGCTTACAGTAACAACCAATAGGTTTTATCGTGCATTAGATAAAGGTGGAGAGGTTAAGGCCATTGCTCTTGACATTTCTAAAGCTTTTGATAAAGTTTAGCATGCTGGTCTTCTCCATAAGCTTATTTCGTACGGTGTATCCGGTAACATCTTTAAGATTATTGAATCGTTCCTTTTCAATTGTAGAATAAAAGTTGTCCTCAATGGACAGCACTCTTCTTCTTATTCTGTAACTTCAGTGGTTCCTCAAGGTTATCACAATAATTTAGATCTTCCTATACTTATGAATGGTAATGTACTCAAAGAGTCATCTACTCTTCATCTTCTAGGATTAACTCTTTTTTCCAATCTTTCTTGGAAACCATATATCAAATCCGTTGCACAATTAGTATCTGCTAAGGTTGCTTATCTTTATCGAGCTCGACACTTTCTTACTCCGGATTCTATTCTCTATCTCTATAAATCTCAAATCCGGCCTTGTATGGAATACTTTTGCCATATATGGGACGGATCTTCTAATGATGCCCTTTCTCTTTTAGACAAGGTGCAAAAACGCATTGTAAAAATAGTTGGACCTGCTCTTGCAGCCTACCTCTAACCATTACCACATTGTTGTAATGTTGCTTCTCTTTCTCTTTTCTACAAGTACTGTAATGGGCACTGCTCTAAAAACTAGTATCTCTTGTGTCATCCGCTAAAATTCATTCTCGTTTTATTCGTCATTCAATTAAGTCTCATCCTTTTTCTGTGACTGTTCCTATGTGCTCCAAAAACTCTTATTTGTTTAGTTTTTTTCCTCGAACATCGGTTCTTTGGAATTTATTTCCTTCATCTTGCTTTCTTGATTCATATAATTTGCAATCTTTTAAGTCTTGTTGCTCTACAGTCTTCATCTTTTCTTTTCCAATAATTTCCAACTCTCATTAGTGGGTACTTGCAGTCTTGTTGGAAGCGAAGATCTTTAAAAAAAAAATTTTTTAGGAGGTTTTCTTTTAATAGGCCAATGATTTTTTAAGCCTAATTACACTAAAAGTTTTCATTTACATAAGTGAGTTTATATTTTCTAATATGTAATGCCAATTTACACTGAATGCATATATAGTTTCTTTGATTTGTTGATAACAAATAAAAACGCGAATACACAAGAAGCCAAATTTGGGGCAAATATAAAATAAATGCAATCACAAAAAAAAATTCTAAAAATGTTGACGTTTACCTTGTGCTCAAGCGGGAAAATATCCCGAAGAATGCCCAAACTGTTTCCTAATTATTTGGCTTTGAGTTCAAGGTAAATCTCAATATTTTGTAAAAAGTTTTTTTCTTATGTGATCATAATGGTCCAAATTTTTTATTTAGATTGTTGTGTATCCTTTTTTTTTTCATAAGTGTTGTTTAAAATAAAAATAAGATTTTGCATAATTTATGCACAACAAAAATTCTTATTTTTTTGTGTGTTTGCGCAAAATTCTTTTTTTTTCGCATTTGCGCTGAAACTATTTTTGTGAAATTACTTTTTAATATAAACAATTATTAGAAAAGACTAGAATACACAACAATCGACAATTATTATGAAAAGACTAGGATACACAACAATTTTGCAGCTTGAGCACAAGATAAATGTCAATATTTCTGGGATTTTTTTTTGTAATCGTATTTTTTTATATTTGCCCCAAATTTGGTTTCTTGTGTATTTGCGCTTTAAAATTTTTTTTGAACACCCCTAGTGTGAAAAAAACAAAAATTGGGTCGATTGCAACTGACAACCCCCTCAGCGGTAAAAGCATGACATCCCTCTTTTCAATGCATTTTTCTTCAGGAGCATTCAGTTATTAGACAGCATTAAACAGCCCAATTTTTAATTTAGTATAAAAAAAAGTTGCATTAACCAATTAATCCAATAATATATTAAGAATATTCTTAATATATCATAATTACGATATATTAGGAATTTAAATTTGGGTAAGGTAAAAAATTTAAATTAAAGCATACAAAAAGTCCTTTTCCTTGAGAAATTATTAGGGTGTGACATTTTGTTACACATTTTGTGTGTGTGTGTATACAGAGGCGCTCAAAGGTGGAGGATCTGGGTCAGTTTCTGCTGGGCAACACGTTTATGGGGCATCATAAGAGGATATAAAAATTACTTGAAAAATATTATCAGTACGAAATATATAAAATGGACAATAAAGAAATCAGAATTGTTTCATTTGTTAATACATTTTGATTTTCTATTTAATTTTGATGCAATCTGATTAAAAAAATAAACATCAAAACATGAAGTAAAAACAAACCTATAAATTAGTACCGTAAACCGGGGTAACTTTGTACCAATTTTGATAAAGAAGATAACTTTTTGAAAAAAAGGAATATTTTTCCAAAACTATTTTGATGCTAAAAGTTGTGCATTACTAATATCATTTAATTAGTAAAATGGCGTATTCATTGTATTCATCAAATCCAAGATTTTATGGAAATAATGAGGTGGTCAATGTTACCCGGCAATGGGGTAACTTTGTCATAGTGAATTTTTTTTTAGCACCAGATGTAAATTAAGTGTTATTAATCACATTTAATGTAATTTAAACTTACATTTAGCATTTATTTCAGAAATGGGTACCTAAAATATGTCAAGAAATTAAAGAAGGAACAATAAAAATAAATATAAACAGTATTAAAGAAACATATTAGCTAAAATAATTTGATTTATTTTTTTTTTTTTTTTATTAAATGTCAGAAAAAGCAAAAAATAAGAGAGTACTAAAGAATTAAACAAACAATTTGTAACATAAACTCTGTTTAAAAAAAAAAAAAATTAGGCATCTCTTTAGTAATCTATCATAAATTCAGTAGTGACTGATTCACCTTCAGATGGTGTTTCTGTTTCACTATCGTATTCTACAGAAATAGATTGTCCTGGTTCAATTTTAAGTCTTTTTTTGGATATATTATTTTTATTTTTACTTTGTGTAACATCTTTTTTATCACCACTGTCATTTTTTTTCTCATTTAATGTCTAAAAGACCTTGGTCTAAAGCTTTACGAGAACTCAAGACGTTTTCACTTGGTAACTTGATATACACTGGATTAGGATTAAATGGCACCAAACCACAAGTTCTAAATCAACTTATTAAATTTTTTCTTGAACATTCATTAATGGATGTCATTAAATCATTCAGGAACTTAGAGAAATCTTCTTTTGGTAACGTTGCAAATTTTTTATCACAAGAAGTAAGTTTCCAAACTAGAAGTATACTTCTCCATGCTTTCTTTAATGGTGCAAAGAATGCAATATCAAGAGGTTAAAGCATATGGGTTGAATTGGGCAGAAGGCATATGAATCTAGGCAAAAGAATTTCTCCGACACCATTTCCACAAAACATTATAGAGAAACCAACCTTACTGCAATTCATTATTCTCTCAGGGTACTTAGTTCCACATTTCATAACAACATTTTTATTTCCAGGGTCATCACGCAAATTTGTTTCATCATAATTTCAAATGTTATAAGGTGGAATTCTTTCAAGCTCAAGTCTAATATTGTCAAAATAAATTTTTAGTTGTTCTTTGTTTATAGCTGCATGTTTTCTTATAATATTTGATGCAATTCTATGGGTTAACTGTGAACATTTCATAAAACTTGAGACCCAATCATCACCATTGTTTTTAAATATTTTTACAGTACAATTTTGCAATTTTAAATAACCAGCAAATAACATTTTAACATCAAGTTTATTTAATGGAAATCTCCAATCACACATAACCTTGATTCTAGATGAAAATAACTGCTCCTTATCATAAGTAAATATGGCTGGTGCACCAATGCATTTTTTATGCGTTGACTTCATTTTATTATGTATAGTGCTTCCTGGTATACTAAACCTTTTTGAGGCTTGATGAATAGACATACGTTCATTAATTGCACCCATACACTCTTTCAAAAGAACTGGTATTAGAACAAGTGTTTATGCACATTTTCCAACACTATGCTTGTTATATTTACGAGGGATTAAGCTTTAAACAAAAGTAAATATAAACAACACAAGCAAACTGCAACGTAGTAATTTATTAAACTATTATATAATTTTATTAAATTGCAACTAAATTTAAAAATAAGAGTCTATAAATTTTAATTTTGTAATAAAGTTAATACAATTATGATTTAGCAACAACAACAACAAATAGTTTAACAAGAAAATATACTTTTTTTAAAATCCTAAAATACATTCATGCTAAAAACTGTTTTTCAAAATAAATTGTTCCGATAACATGCTTCAAAAAAATACTCTAGTAATAATAAATAACGATCAAACTACTTTAAAATGAATATTATTTACATGGCCAAAGTTAGCCATTCCAGACGATTTTTTTATAATCTAAAAAAACATATATAATTTATATCATCGTATAGAGCTTGACCTGACTTAAAAAATGAGGGGTCATTCGACCTTTGAAGTTAAGCGGATCCAAAGTTATTGAATTTTTTGTAGTGCAAAAATTGATGATTTTTTGACGAAAGGTATAGGGCTTAAGTATGGAAAATTTGCAGTGTTATGGCACCGAAAAAGAGAGTATTTTTGGATCATATTGACTTTTGAATAACTTTTGAACCGTTATTACATTCGACTTGAAATTTTCCATAATGATTCAACAACTATAAGAAAAGAAAATACAAAAAAAAATTTTTTAAATTCTGTCGGGATTGCCCAGAACTGTCTATTTTACAGACTGAGGGTTTTTACTTATTTACTTAGTTTTGGTGTCATATTAACTCTTGAATAACTCTTGAACCGTTATTACATTTGACTTGAAATTTTCCATGTTGATTCACCAACTATAAGAAAATAAAATACCAAAATATTTTTATTTAACTCAGTCGGGATAGTCCAGATTTGTCTATTTTACAGACTGTGGGTTTTAACTTATTTACTTGATTTTGGTGTCATATTAACTTTAGAATAACTTTTAAACCATTATTACATTTGACTTTAAATTTTCAATAGTGATCCAACAACTATAAGAAAATAAAATACCCCAAAATTTTTTTGTTCAACTGACGAGATTTACCAGAATCATCTATTTTACAGACTGAGGGTTTTCACTTATTTACTTAGTTTTAGAAAATAAAATTTGGGGTTATATTATAATAACACTATACAAATGTGCATAAAGGAACCATGGAATCCAAATAGTACATCATTTTGAAATCATTGTATAATTTACAGACCGGTCAGTAAATTACTGCAAAAGGGCTACACAAACCAACTGGGCATACCGACTTTGAATATATTTGATATTTTTCAACCGTTATTAAATTTGATTCGAAATTTTTCATAATGGTCCCATTTTTATTCATCTGACGAGATTAACCAGAATCATCTATTTTACAGACTGATGGTTTTCACTTATTTACTTAGTTTTGGAAAATAAAATTTGGGGTTTTATTATAATTACACCATACAAATATGCATAAAGGAATCATGGAATCCAAATCATACATCATTTTGAAATTATTGTATAATTTACAGACCGGTCAGTAAATTACTACAAAAGGGCATTAAAATCTGTCGAAATTATTCAGAATAACCTATTTAACAAACAGAAGTTTCTTCAATAAAGTTAAAATTTAATTTTTAATGAAAATAACTTACAGCAAACGAACTTTCTGAAATTTGGAGTACTTACAACTGCAATAGGCAGGTATAACAGCAGAAATTATATCTAAAAATGTAAAAATATTATTATTAGAAACACAGATACACAATAACGTGTTAAAAATATTTTGTTAATTCATTTTAGAAATATATAAATTAAAAACATTTAAAACTAAATAAGTATAAAATAAGAAACTTACTCTTTAAGATTGCTTATGTGAACCTATGAAAACGCCTAAGATAAAAAAAAATGAAAATAACATAGAAAAATGTTTTTATTCTAAAACTTATTTCTTGGCTTTTAGTGAATGATTGGAAGTAGCAAGTTTCAGTAACGAAACAAACTAATAATCATTTTTAACAATAGACACCATCGAGAAGGTAAGCCAAGTTGTCTATCTACACAAAACATCACAACAATGACATCACAATCACAAAACACACAGACCCTGTGGCACTAAACGCTCCTAAGTCACACTTGTGTCACTAAGTAATGGGTTAACTTTTAACCAAAACTAGTGATCATCCTGAAAAGCTTAAAGGTGGCTCTATTTGCAGATGACATAAGAAACAAATGGATTTCAATCATCTTGTTTAAGAACTGACTTGCTAACTGTTGTTACAGAATGGTACTACATAGCATTACATAGAGGTGGTTAGGCAAATTCTACTGCTCTGGATCTCAAAGGCTTTTGATAAAGTCTGGCATTATGGACTTACCCATCTTTTTGCAATTTTTTAAGTTGTCTGTTAATTGTTATCTAGCTATATATGCAGTAGTGGTGTTGTGGTAAAACGCTCGCTTCATAAGCGAGAGGTTCCGAGTTCGATCCCTACCACGCCCCTGGTAGTACTGCGCTCAACTAGTTTCTCCGAGCAGCGGCCTTGTTCATCGAGGTTCGTGTTTCGGAGTTATAGAGTTGAGAGAGGGTTATAACCACTATTAAGTAGCCTCCTCATCTGTAGTGGCCTTCTTGGCCTTGAGGAGGTGAATAACAAAAAAAAAAAAAAAAAAAATATATATATATATATATATATATAAACTTCATCTAGGCTCTTCCAGTAACTTCCAACTTTAAAAGTAGTTACCTTCTGATGCTTGCTCTACCCCTACTTCTATCCACAATAGTAAAATTGTTCCCAATCAAATTACTGTTGTTGTACCTTCTGATTTAATTTTGAAAATTGCTAATGATGACTTTTCATGCTGTTACCCCAACTTCTATTGCATACATCCCTTTAGGAAATGGTTCTAAAAACTTTCTTATTAAAACGCAATTTAATCAAGTGAATCTTCCAGTTTCTAATTTGGATACTACCTATATTACCTGGTGATTTCACCTATCAAATAAAGACATTTTAATTTGTAACATGTAATTGACGTTTTTGAAGAAGGTAGATATATCTAATGGTCTAATTATAAGCAAGGGTTTTGAGTCTTTAATTAACAAACACTTATGCTCTCCTCTTGAATCTAATAACTTACTTTCTGATCATCACTATGGATTTCAATCGCCTCATTTTACAGCTGATACTACCATTTATTCCTGCCTTGATAAGAACGCAACACTCTCTGATTGCTTGAAGAGGGCATTTGAGCTTAAAAAGGATCTCACTTCTGCTACAGCATTAGGCTCACAGTGGCTGGTGAACTTTAACTCAAAGAAAACATAATTTTTTTCAGCTAATCGTTATCTCCATAATCTAGATCTTCCTATATTTATTAACAGTAATGTACTCCATGAGTCATCTACCCTTCGTCTTCTAGGATTAGCTCTTACTTCCTATCTTTCTTGGAAACTGTATATCAAATCCATTGCAAAATTAGCATCTGCTAAGGTTGCATCTCTTTATTGAGCTCAACACTTTCTTACTCCGGATTTTATTCTTTATCTCTATAAATCTCAAATCCTTCCTAGTATGGAATACTGTTGCCCCATCTGGGGCGGATCTTCCAATAATGCCCTTTCTCTTTTAGTCAAGGTTCAAAAATGCATTGTAAACATAGTTGGACCTGCTCTTGCAGCCAACCTCCAACCATTATCACATCGTCGTAATGTTGCTTCTCTTTCTCTTTTCCTCTTTTCTACAAATACTATAATGGGCACTGCTCTAAAGAGCTAGCGTCTCTTGTGCCATCTACTGAAATTCATTCTCGTGTTACTCGTCATTCAATTAAGTCTTATCCTTTTATTGTGACTGAAATTGTAATAAAGTTGCAAAGACAAATAAATTTCGAAAAAAAAATCAAAAAGAAAAGAGAAATGTTGTTAACAAAACCTCAGATTAGAGGGTGACACAAGTTTATTAACAAAAATTAAAAATAAAAATAATTATAGAATACCAAGACCTGCCGCTGTAGCCAACCATTGTCGCACTGTCATAGTGTTGCTTCTCTTACTCTTTTCTACAAATACTATAAAGGGTGATGTTTTAAGGAGCTAGTGTCTCTTATGCCATCTGCTAAAATTCATTCTTTTATTACTTATCATTCAATTAGGTCTCATCCTTTTACTGTGACTGTCCCTAAGTGCTACAAAAATTCTTATTTGTGTGAGTAATCATTCAGCATCATTTTACTGTATATGTTCCTTCATGGTCTAAAAACTTTTTTTTTCTTTAACAAAACATAAATATACATATAATGACTTACGCGTGCATGAATGCTGTACCAGAGAACACAGACATACATACAATTCCAACAGAACATAGACATACATATAATGACTTACAGGTACATAAACAGAAACTTACATATATTGACTTACGGGTGCGTCAACACCGCTCCAAAGGTCCAACAGAACACAAACATACGCATAATGACTGATGGGTACATAAACACAAACATATATATATTGACTTACGGGTGCGTAACACCGCTCCAGAGGTCCAACAGAACACAAACATACACAAAATGACTGACGGGTACATAAACACAAACATACATATAGTGACTTACGGGTGCGTTAACACCGCTCCAGAGGTCCAACAGAACACAAACATACACATAATGACTAACCGGTACATAAACACAAACATACATATAGTGACTTACGGATGCGTCAACACCGCTCTAGAGGTCCAACAGAACACAAACATACACAAAATTACTGACGGGTACATAAACACAAACATACATATAATGACTGACGGGTACATAAACACAAACATACATATAATGACTTACGGGTGCATAAACACAAACATACAAATAATTACTAATCAGTAGATCAACACCGCTGTAGAGGTGAACAGAAGACAGGTATTCATATTATGACTTGTAGATGCACCTACAAAAATATACATATAATGACTCACAAATACCTAAACACAAGGATAGATATATTAATGGTACATCAGCGCAAAAATAGAAAACATAACTTACCAGTATGTTGTCATGGCTGCAGAGGTCCAACAGAAATCAAATATACATATAAAGAATTGTGGGTGCGCAAACACTGCTCCAGATGACCAAACAGATTACAAACATAAAGACATTAAATTGAATAATAATAATAGCAAATATAAATGCAATAAATTGAAGTTGAATTGACATTGCGTCAAAAACAATATTAACAACATTTTTGTTTTTTTCGAATTTCGCCCTCCACATAACCATCAGCCTTTCCCTCTATCACAACACATTTCATCCTCCACTCTTTGACTAACTCGATATCGTATTTATCCTCAAATCCGTCATATAGTATCTCAAACTCGCATTCATCATCAAATTCATTGTCATCTAAAACACTTACTACGAGCCCTGAATACCATACATCCTTTCCACCTTCATCTACCATTTTATGTTTAATTCTTTTTCCTAAAAACTTTGGAACCCCTCCCTTTGATGTGCCTGCTCTTATTATTTTTCTAGTTTCCATTAATAATCTAGTGTCACCCTCTAATCTGACCTTTTTTTTTAATGTTAACAACATTTCTTGTCTTTCATTATTCTGTCTGATGACTGAACATTTTATTGTATTTGCTCGTTGTTCTGGAGCATCTTTTAAAAACTTAAAAATTGATAGCAGGTTTGTTTTTAACGCCTCTATACCAAATTTTTTGTAATTTTCACCTTTTACCTTTTCTCCTAACTGTAGCCACTTTTCTGGAAATTTTTGCTGTAGTACTTTTTTTCGAAATTTAATTTGTCTTTGCAACTTCATTACAATTTCATTTTCAGTACCTAAGATTTGCTCAAAATCCTCTTTACACAAAATTAAACCACCATCCTTCCCAATTTCTGTTGTCAAAAACTCTTTTTCTTCGCTTGCCTTTTGCTCCTTTATTTCCTTTTCTAAGTTGCGCTTGTCCATCTCATCGATTTTGTACTGCAATATATTTGCTTTTTTTTCTCTGTACTTTCTGATATATCCTTTTCTATTTCGCCTTGCTAGTAAAACTAGCCTTGCCAATTCTTCCTGGGATTTCCCATATATCCAATCAGCTGTTTTGTTATTGTTAAACATGATGACACCAGCTGCAGCTACTGTTGCCATGTTAGGTTTCATTTTTAACCTGCGGTCATAAGAAGCAAAGTCACGTTCAGACACAATGTTAGTACGCGGACAGTTTTGAGTTTCCTCAAGGACACCAACATCTGGATTGTGATATTTCCCTCCAGGCAATTGGTCTCTTAACTGACTCTGGATCATAACTGAACACGAACAACATATAACTTCAAGACATTCTTGTGTTAAGGCATCCAAAAGTGGGTCATTACAGTTAAAAAACAAACAATCAAACAATTCATCCTTAGTGAGATATTTGACATCAAAAAATGTAGAACCACTTAACATTATTGATGCATCAGAAGAACAACAAACAAAATAATTAAACATTTGCGACCAAACGGTATTTAAAGAAAAAATATGACCTTCTTCTTCAATAATACGAAAAAGAGGTCCTGATATCAGTTTATTAAAAATTCCCAGAGCTCTGGTTGAAGCATGAAAAATTATGTTGTCAATATCATGCCTAATTGATTCATGAAGGAAATTTGAACCATCAAGATTAAAAACAAATTCTTTAAGATGATCTTTATGAAAATACGTTGCTCCACCAAGTAAAAATATAATGTTAAACCGATGATGCAGAAATGAAACCATAAAATTTTTTGAAAACTTTTTACGCAAAAATGCCCTCCATTCATCAGCTTTCCCGTTCCGTTGATCGCCATGTCTATAGCTTGTAAGTTTTGAAAGTTCATACAAAATATCAAAGGTACGTGAGTTTTGAGAATTTATAAAACCACCATGAACACTACCTTCCTGCTCAACCACTTTTTCCCATTCTATGATTGCTTTTTCTGCATATATTCCTAAATTATGGATAACATGTAAGCCACAAAAAACATGATGCATTTGAGAAATTTTTAATTTTTCATTTAAAGGAAGTAGTTCATAGTTTTCAACAACAAAAGGCAAAATTGCTTCTCTCCAATGTTTAAATTGGCTAAAAAAACTTGAATTAACTATGGTGCGATCTGTCATCAAAGATTTGAATGAAAAAATAAGCTTCCGAAGATCATCCTCATAGTTTTCTTTTTCAGGAGAAAATATCTGAGACATATCAGTGAGTAAATTTTTTAGCTCTCCAAAATAAGATTGTGCCTCGCCTGAAAACATATCTTCTATCCCAAACGTGTAGCTTCCAGATGACGTTGTGACTTGAAAACTACCAATCTCTCTAAAATTATACTTTGTGCCATCTGTATGAAGAACATTGTGTGTACTATCCAATATAGCCTCTCTAACCTGTGCTTTTGATAAAAGGTTCATTTCACTAAAAAATTCAGCAGCCAAAGATTTTTTTGGAAGTGTACCACATGAAATTCCAGCCATTTTTTGTAGTACAGTTCTGATAACTGATTCAACATTGTTAACAGAAACATTTTTACTTAAAAGGTCATAATGTACAGAGCGAATTTCATCATTATATCTACCTCCTTCAAAAACATCAATTACATTTTTTTCAAAAAAGTTAACTCTTTCCTTCAGCTCTTCTGAAAGATTTTCAAAGTAATTTAAACTCTCCTTTAAGATTGAGTCATTCGCTTCATCAGATGTTTTCAAAACAGTGTTTTCAATTTTTTTCTTAAAATACCATGCCTTTTGTCTATCTGATTGTGAACGTTTTCTAGCCAAATCAATTTCTTTTTCTAATCTAAAATTTTTTTGCAACAATTGGTTAATCCTACAATCCTTTCTAACTTCTCTTTTGTTGACATTTCTGACATTATATTTTGACAAGATTGCTTGATATTTTCTTTTATATTCATTACATCTTTTATTAATTTGTCTGTTTTGTAATTTAAGATAATTAATTCTCTGTTTGTATTTTTTTATTTGATAGGCCAAATCACCTGATAATATAGGTAGTTTTTTATCTGAATTGGAAACTGGCAGATTCACTTCATTAACTTGCGCTTCAAGAAGAAAATTTTCAGAATCATTTCCTAAAGGGGTGTATACAATAGAGTTTGGGGTAACAGAACACAAAAAATCATCATTAGCAATTTGCAAGTTCAAATCAGAAGATACAGAAACAGTAATTTGATTTGGAACAATATCACTATTGTGGATAGAAGTTGGGGTAGAACAAGCATTAGAAGGTGACAAACCAACAACATCCGGAAAAGCACCAATAAAAGATAAAGCAGAGCTTAAAAAATACTTTCTTAAATCAAAATTTTTGGCACGATTTACTTTTGCAATAAAATCTTTTGACTTTTGAAGGCACTTGATCAGCATAACTCTAGATATAGGGTATTTAAACAAGGATGTAAAAAATACTGAAAGATTTGGCCATGTCAAGTTAAATTTATCTTTTTCTTTACAAATTTGTAAAAAATGGCGATTGGTTAAAACCAAATCTGGATTTTTGAGGGATACAATGCCTCCATTAATATTAAGATAATCCATAACAGTGTCAGATACTAAAATTAAAATTAAACTTAATTTAAGTGACATAAAGAAAAATAAGGGGTGGATTATTTTGGTTCTAATAAATTGAATTAATAAAATGAAAAAAATTTGTGCTACAGTATTCCTAATTTAAAATTTTGACTTACTTTCTTGACTTATAGATGGAGCAACCATTTTGGTGAGACTATTGTTAATGTCAACACCTAAAAAAAAAGGAATTAAAATAATTATTACAAGAGTTCATAGTATTTAATCAACAAACAAATAGAGGCAAATAAATATAAAAAGATATAATAAATTTCTTACACAACTCCATTTTCATAAGCTTTTGTTGAATACTATTTTCAGGTTTTTGTTTTGAAAAAAACAGTTTAAATAAGAGCAACCTGTAGTTAAAATAGCAAAAATCAAGATTTTAACTTTCTTGAAGAATGCAGACCTTTTACCTGGGAAAAAGGAAAAGATGTATTTTCATTTGATTAAAATTTTAAGAATTATACTTTCACTTTCAATTTAATTTTCATAATCTAACCAAAACAAACGCAAAAATCAAAACAGATAACGTCATTAAATACGCGAACAAAAGCATATATATATACACATAATTTATATATGCAAATCCTAAGTACCAATTCTTTAGGTAAACTTAAGTAAATACTTGTTTTAAATAGAGGAAAGGCTAAACTTGCAATTTCCACCTGGACGTTTTTCAAAAACACTTTTTTTTTTATATAAATCAACCTTGAAGTTTTTAAACGCTGAGAACTAAAATTTTTTGTATAAATGTTAAAAAACGTCCAGATTCCATTAGATTCCCCGTCCTTTTCTTAATAAATATGGAAAGTTTCATAAAAATTAGATGTGTTTAAGATCTTAGGAATCCTTACCTTCAAAAGCTTCGTTTTAAAAAAACGTTCCCGCGGCAAGTTTTTTTATGAAAAGTGGTCTCAAGATATGGGTAATATATAAATGAAGCCATACAAAGCTTAATACTTTCTATATACGGTTGCAAAGAAATTGAGTAACACTAACTGATGCAAAAAACCTCAAGGCGCTAGCTTAACCATACAAAAAGATATAACAGAGCAAAGTTTATGAAAATTACGTGTTTTTTGTCAAACGTCAAATGTTTTTTGTTAAGCCGTGGAATCGCTACCAAAGTTACCCCAAAAGAGTATAAACCTACGGGGTAACTTTGACCACCCTGTAAAAAAACCAGAATGTTGTTACTTGAGCCAAAAACTTTTCACCTAATTTTATCTGAACCTTTGTCTTTAAAACAGAAGTAAAACTGAGTTGTTTGCTATCATTTTTATCTTCGCCCAGACAACATTCTGTTTTACAGTTTTTGATTGTGTTTTACCAAGATGTAGTTTTCATTCTTTTTTACTTATAGTAAAGAGCATTTGCAACAAACTTCATATCAAAATTTAAGCAAGAAAGATTGCATTTACAAATAAAACAAAAATAGTAAAACGTTACATAACTGTTAAAAAGTTATAGATGTTTAATTAAAATTTTTAAAAATGGCCAAAGTTACCCCGCTGGCCAAAGTTACCCCGGTTTACGGTATAGGATATATTATATATACGAAGTATATAATCTTATAGTATTTCAAATCATCAATGATACAATCATTTCTCTATCGATTATTATTTATACTAATGAAAAATTGAATGGATTTTAATCAATTAAATAAAAGTTCCTATATACATAATTTATATACAAAACATAAAACTAAAAAGAAAATAATATTTTTTTTTTATTCAACAGCAAATAAATACCAATATCTTTATTTAAAAATAACTAAGTTATTTTAGCCATAACATTTTTATTAATTTGTGGCTGCAAAAATAACCGTTTTATATCTTCTAAAGCATATTGGCTATGAACGCAAGACCAAATTTAAGGATCAACTACATTGCTGCACGTCGCTTTTTTATTCTCTGTTCTTATAAAAGATTTGCGTGCTTGCCGCTTGTTAATTTGATGTTTCTTACGAATATCTCTAGGATAGGAAAGGCTTCTTACTCTTGCGAACAAAACAAGCATACTTTCAAGAAGAGAAAAATAAATTTCTTTATCAATTTGCACTTCAGTACTGTAACATATATTGTTTAAACTACTTATAATCACAGAGTCCTTAAACATTTCATTAACCAGAGCTTTGCTGTTAATAGATGTTACAAAAGATTTGCTTTTTTTACGAAACATTATTTCACATTAGATAAAGGTATTTTGAGTATAGATGTTAGTTTTAAATAAACCACCTCTGTTCTTAGTATTAACATATTTTTGGGTATCATCTGAATCAGTTATGCATGCTGATAATATTTCTTTGCATTGTTTTTTATACTCCTCATCAGATTTATAAAATTTTAACTCTGAGTAAAGTTTTTGAACAACATAGCCTGACAAATATTGAGTTATACTTAATTCATTATCAGAAAAAACATAAGATGATGAAACTTCGCTATGAGATGAAATATTATGTTTACTTTCTAAAAGATCTCGAGGTATGTAATTTTCAACTTCAGTAAGCAAAGTATTGGTCAGTAAAACATTGTCAAATTTAATGGCAATAAATTTTTATAAAGAAGTCCAGAAAATTGAGAATAAAATTTTTCTGCATCACCATTGTATTTTGAATTAAAACCCTGTAATTTTTCGAAAAGAGAAATTGAACTTTCAGATCTAAAACAAAAATTCTGCTTTAAAAATTTGATTCGAATTTCTTCCAGCAAGCATAAATCATTTGATAATTTAGAAACAGATTCTTCAACAATTTTCTCAAGATCAAGATAACTAAATTGTAAGAAGTCTTTTTCTTTACTAATTGAGTTGACTTGTTCGTGTTTCGAAGTTTTATGCCTTATCAGGCCATATTTCGTTTTATGAACTTTACAACACAAGTCGCACGAAAAATTGGATTTTAAACAAACTTCAGATAATAAATTATCTAGTTCTTGTTTGATTTCCATGTTATTGTCAAAAATTCTATCAGTTAGAGCCATATAAAAATCATCAAGCTGTGTTTCTAAATGAAGTTCACTGCTCATTTTAAAAACTTGTGCAGGGTGAACAAGCCAAAATTTAAAATTCAAGTAAAAACGGCAAAACAATAAAAACGCCACATGTTTCCAGACGATCTATTTCTTATGACTATGTATAAAGCCATTTATATATTACCCCACTTATTAAACCCACTTAATTAAACCTGGTGGCCCATGCCCCCAGGTTTTGACGAAATTGACGAAATCTCCCACAAATCATTGCGCGGTTATAAAATACACGTGCTAAAATGGTAGGTCTTTTCAAACCTCTTGGCGTTCAGATATAGTGAGTCAGTGCGTTCAAATTTTATTTTTTCCATATTAGTTAATTAAATAATAAATGAAAATTATATCGAATGGATATCTATATCTGATTTTCCTCTACAATAATAAGAATAGCTGCATAACAAAGTCTCCATCCTTATGTGATTACTTCTGAACCTAAAGCATTAATATGTTTAAGTTTTATGTGGCTAATGTGAGGCTTAAAGAGAACTTGTTCTTTAACTATCACTATTATATTTAAGGAGTATGTTACCTCTCTTAATAATTCTCACTGAATATAAAATAACTTTATATAAGCAATATACTATGCTGTCTATCTGTTTAACTTATGATTATTTCTGAACTTTTAACATAACAATAATGTTGAAGATTTCAGAGGCTGCTTATGAAGCAACAGTAGACGTTAAAAAATATTATTGTAGTTGTTAGGTTTTCGTTTTTTTATTATGCTAATGAGCTATCATACTGTCTCCAACTGATAATAATTTCTACTAAGATAAATTTTAATTTAAATTTATAAAGAATTTTCTTGATTTTAAAAACAATTTTCTTTTATCATTTAAAAGATTTTAGCAATATTTGTTTGTAACAAAAGTATTACTGACTTTTAGTTTTTGTTTTATGTTTTTAACATTTAAAATTTTCTATAACTAAAAGGTATTCTAGAATCAAAATGGTTTTTACTCAAACATTTTATAAATTCATGGACTAATGATTTTTTCTGAAATTTGTCTGAAAGCAAATGTTGAAACATTTAGAGGCTGCTTATGAAGTCATGATAAAAATGATAAGTTGTATAAAGTTGTATAAAATATTGTTTGATCTAACTAGAGCATCAACTATATTTGTTTTAATATTTTTAAGGTTGTCCATCGTTACCTTTTGAGGATAAACTCGTCATAATGTCTGAGGGAATTGATGCTCTCTCTCTTAAACAAGAAGATGTTGTCAAATTTTTAGCTGCTGGTGTGCACTTAGGTTCCACTAACGTAGCTTCATCATGCCAAGGCTACGTTTTCAAAAGAAAAAGTGATGGAATTCACATTATTAACTTAAGGAAAACTTGGGAAAAGCTTATTCTAGCTGCACGAATTATAGCAAGTATAGAACATCCTGGGGATGTCTGTGTTATATCATCTCGACCATACGGAACAGTAAGAGCTTTTCTTTTATTATTTTAAAATTTAGAAAATATATAAGTATTTCAAGACTTCTGCGTATTTATAGCGTGCTGTTTTAAAATTTGCACAAAACACAGGCGCTATTGCAGTAGCTGGCCGATTTACTCCAGGAACATTTACAAATCAAATCCAAAAAGCATTTCGTGAACCTCGTTTATTAATTTCTACTGATCCTCAGCACGATAATCAAGCATTGACTGAAGCTTCTTATGTAAACATTCCTATTATTGCTTTGTGCAACACTGATTCACCCTTAAGGTTTGTTGATTGTGCCATTCCTTGTAATAATAGAGGTATTCAATCTATCGGTACAATGTGGTGGATGTTAGCAAGAGAAGTAAGTTTTTTAATTACGATTTAATTTTTTTTTAATTTTTAATGTTATTTTCATACAACAACAATGTAAAACAAACAATTTCTTTTTTTTAATTAAAAAAAGTTTAGTATCTAACCCCACCAATAAATAATAATACGGTTTGTATTTAATATCGTTTATATTTAATTTTGTGAAGTATTTAAATACTTCAATAACCAATAAATATAAACAATTTTTAAATCAGATTATCTGAACTAAATTGCTCTCAAAACCCATCATTATATTAACAAAATTGCTCTGTTTTAATGATATCAGTTTTTTCTAACATTGCACTAGATGTGTAACTTTTAAAGGGGAGCGTCATAAATTCATGACTGGGGTTATGGCTAGTAAAAGCACCAGGGCCGGAGCTAGGTTTGATAACACATAGGCATGACCAGAGCCTGGTTTATGATCAGGGCTGCATTAATATTGATAAATCCTATAAAAATGTTATTTTTAATTAAAGTTTATGATATGAATTTTATTTAAATCAATATTTTATAGGATCTATCAATTTTAATGCAGCCCTGGCCGGGTTTATGACCGGGGTTGCATTTATATTGATAGATCCTATAAAAGTCTTGTTTTTAATTATAACTCATCATAAATTTTAATTAAAAATAACATTTTTATAGGATCTATCAATATTAATGCAGCACTGATCTTAAATTCATCCCCGGTCAGGGCTATGTGTTATCAAACCTGGCCCCGGCCATAGCCCTGGTTGCTTAATAGTTATGGCAGAGGCTACCTATATAATAGTCAATGTGTTAGGCTTTCAAATATATTATAGTTATTTTAAATATTCTTTTTCGCTTCAACTTTTTTTTCCCTAAATTATCCCCAAAGGCATCACTATTAGGTAGAGGCCAAAGAGATATGGAGATAAAAATAATCCTAAATTTGAATATAAAATAACTGTCTATCTGTGTAACTCATGATTATTTCTGAACTTAAAACATAACAATAATGTTGAAGTTTTCAGAGGCTGCTTATGAAGTAACAGTAGACGTTAAAATATATTATTGTGGTTGTGGTTTTAAAGAGGGTTACTTCTATCTTTTTTTGATTAGTTTTATTTTCTTTGTTTAACTTTTTGCAATTAGAATAATTTTTTTTAAATTAAAACTAAATTAATATATATTTATTGAATTACTCTAAGGATGATAGTGGAATTAAAATTAGGATCACAAAGTGTAATATCTGGTAAAATCTTCAAAGTTTATGCAAAACAGTGTTCTTTGTTTTCATGGGGTGAATTAACTTCATTTTGTTAGCGGAAAAATTGTTTAAAACAAAATAAACTTACAAAAGTAATAACTCTTGTCTCTAATTGTGTTTTTATGATAAAATAGTGTTATATTTTTATAACTTACAATTTATTGTTTTTTTCAAACCACGCCTTATTAAGGTGTTATACATAAATAATGATTTCATTAATTTTAATTAAAGCGGAATATCCAGGTTTTAATTAAACCCAAATTTTAAGTGAAATGTATATGTATGTAAAAAAAGATTATTGATATTTAAATGATTTTAATAAATTCAGGAACTTTTTACAAATATGTATTTGTAATAGTAATGGTTAAAGAAAGGTGCGAGTTTTTTAGATAGCGGTTAAGTTATTAAATGCTCATCGGACCATAAATGATAAATTTGTAAATAAAAAATTTTTTAATAAATTTTAGGTTTTTAAGTTTGGAAGAGTGGGGCACCATGACACTTTTGGTATTTGCTTTGTAACAACTTATTTAATATGCATTTGTTTAGGTAATTGGTTTAATTTATAGAGTAATTTTATACCTACAAAATTAAATGTATAAATTACCAAAATATAACAGTTTAAACTTGTGAGACTATTTAAACAAAAATTTAAAAATTTGTTACAAGGTACTTCACCCGTGGGGGGGGGTACCTTGATACACTCTATGAGCATCATTAAAAAATAAATAAATAAAAAGTATAAACCATAGATTAAAGGCAGATTTTTATTTAAAATATAAAAAAATTGTTTATAACCCAAATAATACATCCAATGGTCCAAATCGCATTTTAGAAGACCAAATTATATATTGTTTTAAGTGTCATTCTTAATCGTCAATAAATAACAGCTTTGTATTGGAATAGTATCTCCTTGTCTTATATTTACATAAATCTTTTAAAATTGACTATAAATTTTAAAAAAAAATAATTATTAGATTTGTTAATGACACAACGGAGTACTATTCTACAGTTTTAGGCCCCCTCCCCAAATGCTATATCAAGTTACCCCACACTTTCTAATAGAAAACTAAAACTTTATTTTTAGTATTAACTTGTTTTTTTAATGATTTTGTTAAATGAAGTTAAAGAGCTTATGGATTGTAGTTTAGAAAATAATGCTTAGTGATAGACACATCAAATGAGATACCTTAAATCTTATAACCTTTAAGAACTAATAAATTACTTTATCAAAAAAATACAAATTTCAACCCCTCGCAGGCCTAATAATGTCAAATGATATATTTAGCTCTAGTAGTAACACTATATAAAAGTAGTTGTCACAACTCTTAAGATGTGCCTCTACAGTTACAATGTATCATGGTGCCCCACTCTCCCCTAAGTAAAAAAAGTTTTAGTGTAAACAGCTTATTAACTGTTTGTTTACTTAGTCGTTATTTGTTTATTAATTAAGTATTAGAAAGTTCTCATTTTGTTGAGAGCATTTTACAGAATCAACCTAAAAAAATACTAAACTGTTGTTAGGTTTTGCGACTTCGTGGAGTGATCAGTCGTAAAGCAGAATGGGATACTATGCCTGATTTATTCTTTTATCGTGACCCTGAAGACATAGAAAAGGAAGAACAAGCTGCAGCAATTGCCTCAGCTAAGCCTGATGAACCATACCAGACTGATTATTCTGGAAATATTGATCACTCTGCTGCTGGTGCTGATTGGGGTGACCAACCAGTTATTTCTGGTGCAGATGTAAGTTGATTTTTTTTTCTTATGGTATAGTTTGAGTAGTTACTTGTGGATGGGTTTTTTATTTTTTTATTTTTTTTTTTTGCAGTGGACAGCTGAACCAAGTGTACCAAAAGAATGGGGTAATGAGCCCGGATGGGAAGCTGATACAAATGCTGCTTCTGCTGATTGGGCAACTCCCAAAATAGAAGATTGGGGTGCTTAATTAATCTGTTTAGAAAAAAATCAAGTTCATATTTTCTTTAGTTTTATGTATGTTGCGGCTTTTAAACCTTTCTATTAAAATACAAGACTGTTTCGAGATATCCTAATAACTCTCTATAAACCTAAAACTCTAATACATATAACGAAATTCAAAAAGGTCAATTGATCATTTTTCTCCCAAAGTTCATCTAAGTTGGTTTATTTTCTCAAATTTTTTGTCAAATGCCTTAAAATGAGAGTCGATTTTTTTAATGAAAACTATCACTGTGTGGTAGGGCTATTTCAACTAGGAAAATTTTTTGAAAACGAAAATTGGAATGGGTGCAGAAGATTTTATAGTTAAAAGAAAACTCATTTTTATAAAGAAAAGTAGTAAAAAAATGTGAAACTGATTTGGGTTTCAAAAATTTAAAACAGGCAAATCTGGCAATAGTTATGCAAATAAATACTTCACAATTGAATATAGCATGTTGCATAAATAACTAATATGTAAAGAATATATAAAAATATGAAAGCTTACATGTTTTACCAATGTCTTTCGTAAAATTTGGCTCTAAGTACAAAAAGAAATTAATGCGTGGTCTAAAATGTTAAGAGTTAATGGCATTACGTCGAATCGAACTAAAACGTGTTGAACTCGAATTCCGATTTATTTCTTCAGGTCTGTAAAGAAAGAAAACTGTTTTCAAGACTACCTATTTAAACAGTCGATGTATGTTTACTCACCTATCCTTTTTTGTCAGTCAATGCTTGAACTTTTCTACCTAAATCCACATTTATCCAAAGTGACACAAATCTTAAAATCCGAGTTAGCGAACGCTCAACGTCGGAATAGGGGTTTGACAAGAGCCTACCTACTAAAACAAAGTACCAGTTAAAGAATTTTTTTAATTACACTGGTCAACGAAAACTTTTTTTTCTTTTTGGTGCCGAGCTAACAATGTGTTTTTTGTATAGAATTTCTCATTAACGACACTTAAATAATTTTTTTGTTGTTGATAAAATTAAGGACTTAACCTCAAATGCTAAAGATTTGATTCCAAAGTTGTTATTATATAATATATAATAACAACTTGACGTGATAATGAAAATTTAGTTGCATATTTGAAATCGAAATGAGAAATGCTAAACAAATTGTTTATACTCGGCATCAGGACATTTTTTTTATTAATGACCTGTGTTTTCAATTTATTATTTGTTTGGGTAAAATGATTGGTTTTATTAACATTTCAGTGTTTTTGTTAACGTAGTAGTTCCGACGCTAACCCACGGTCTTGAGCTCTGTAAAAATAAAAAGTCAACAATGAAAAGACTCGACACATTTGGAAGGAACGCATTAAAATCGCTTTTTAATGTCTCCGAGCATAGTAAAAACTATATACCCTCTCTATTTAAAATTAAAGAAATGTCAAATTACATACACCAAAACAAAATAAATCTATTTATCCGTCTTTTAAACAATTAAATTAATTCCCAACTTAAGTACTGTTCAGTTAAATCTTTTTTAGAAGATATAAATGAGTCACGTGATATTCATAAACTGAATATGAAAACCTTAATGCTAATGTTAGAAAACAAGTAAAACTTAAAGACTCAGAGAATGTAATTCCTGAAGCTACTTTTTAAAAAAAGTATCATTTAGGAATTTTTTCCTAAATGATACTTTTTTTATCTCTTTTATGTATTTTAGTTTGTATTTTTACTTTATAAATATATTTTCCAGAGGGTGATCAATAAAATAATAATAATAATATATATATATATATATATATATATATATATATATATATATATATATATATATATATATATATATATATATATATATATATATATATATATATAATATGTATGTATGTATATACAAAGATGCCACCAAAGTATTCCCGCAATACTTAAAAACAGATGAGAATGATACAGTCACCAATAAGGCAATAGATATTGCAGAGAAATTTAATAATTATTTCATAAAAATTGGGGAAAAACTAGCTAATAAAATAACTCCTGGAAAAAAATGTTATTGATCGTATTTAGAAAAAAAAACGTCAGTTATGAACGAGCTTGATATAATTCCGGATGAGCTTAAGAATGCATTTAATACCTTACAACAAAACAAAAGTCCAGGTCTAGATGACATTA
>NC_088927.1:12242500-12247500 GCF_038396675.1 Hydra vulgaris
ATATATATATATATATATATATATATTTATATATATATATATATATAAAGTTCGACATAAACAATTCAAGATGGCAGCTTAAAAATGGTGACATAATTAACCACGTTGAGAAATGATAAATTAAAAAATAGTCTTAACTTTGACGAACATTTAATCAACCAAAAAATTAAAACGGCATGTAATAACTTAGAGAACGAAAGCCCTATAAAAAATATTAGCGAGAAAAATAGGATATTAAAAGATCGATCAAGACGAAATAATCTTAGAATAGAAGGTATTACCGAAAGTTTAAACGAAACCTGAGATGAGACCGAAGATAAAGTTTTAAAACTATTCTCTAATACTTTAAGAGTCAACGAAGTTGAAACTGTAGAGCTCACCGCACAGGTTACAAAAAAGAAGGACGACCGAGAACTACACTAATGAAACTACTTAGATATAAAGATAAAGTTAAAATTCTAAAAGAAGCTCATCGCCTAAAGGGACTAAACATCTACATCAATGAAGATTATTCTCGAGAGACAGCAATTATAAGGAAGAAATTGTTTATTGAGGCAAAACAAAGAAGAGAAAAGGGAGAAAATGTCGTATTAAGGTACGATAAAATTATTAAACTAAAAAACGTATCTACAAAGAAAGATATAGTTAAGTAAAAAAATTAATTTTTATTATCATAAAAGAGATATAGAAATTTAATAACAAAAATGGCTGATAAAATAACTAAAACAAAAACTTTTGAGATTTTTGATAAGAAAAATACACTACTTTTGAATAAAAGATAATGATCCTGATATATAAATCTTTTTGAGGATATTGATATTGAGTCTTGTTACTGTAATGTTGAGGAAGTTTCTTGTTATATAGGCTCAACGCAACCATCATTTACGTCATTAACTTTAAACATTAGAAGTCTGAATAAAAATTTTGAAAATTTTATGTCTATGTTACATAACATAAACTGAGAATTTAAGGTAATATGCCTTATAGAAACTTGGTGTCAAGATGAAGATTCCAATAATTCGAATCTTCAATTGACAGGGTACAAATCAATTCATCAAACCAGAGGTAAAGGTATGGGTGGCGGTGTATGTTTTTTTATCCACAATACACTGCAATTTAAAAAAGCAAAAAATCTTAGCCATTGTAGTGAAGAATGTGAAACATTAACCTTAGAACTGATTAATAATAAGAAAAAAGTACACAACGTTTTTTTAACTGCAATATATAGACCACCTAGTGGTAAAATAAAATTGTTTGAAAAGTATTTAGAACAGTATTTAGAAACGGTAAGAAATAAACAACTATACTTAATGGGGGACTTCAATATAAACCTTTTAGACATAAAAACTGATAATAAAGTTAAACGCTTTATAAATATTCTTTATCAACACGGTATATTACCATTAATTAACAAGCCAACTCGTGTTACTCATCAAACTAAAACACTCATAGACAATATCTTTACTAATAATTTTTCAAAATATAATACTCAAAGTGGGATCATAAAAACCGATGTAAGTGATCATTTTCCAACCTTTTTTACTTCTAATTCAATATGCAAAGAAAAATCTGACAGGATACCAAACAAAACAATATATATATAAAAAAGGGAAATAAATAAAAATACTATTCAAATTTTTCGCGGTCACTTATCGCTAATAAACTGGCAACAACTTATTAACTACAAAGACGCAAATAAAGCTTATGAACATTTTATCTGTGAGTTTATTAATGCTTACGAAAAAGCATTTCCAAAACAAGAAAAAAGAGTCAAGCTCAAAAATTTACAAAGTCTATGGATTTCACAGGATGGTCCAGGTAATATCCTGCCAAACCAATTAAATATCGATAACAAAAACATTGTTATTAATGATCAAAAAAAGATTGCTGAAAGTTTTAACAATTATTTTACAAACATCGGAAACACACTAGCTAATAGAATAACTCAAAGTAAAAAAATATTTAAATCATATCTAAAAGAAGTGGACTTTGTAACGGACGAGTTTGACTTATCTTCTGATGAGCTTCGAAACGCATTTAAAACAATACAATCAAAAAAGAGTCCGGACCTTGATGATATTAGCTCTCATGTGGTTAAAGAAGTTTATGATGTTATTGAATATCTCCTATTGTATATCTTTAATCTCTCATTAAAAAGTGGATTTTTTCCTGAACACTTAAAATTAGCACGCGTAGTGCCGATATATAAAAGCGGAGATAACTCTACTTTATCAAACTATAGGCCTATCTCCATACTTTTATGCTTCTCGAAAGTACTAGAACGCATTATGTACAACAGACTTTTTTCATACCTCCAAAATCACAATATCCTTTTTAATAACCAATTCGGATTTAAAAAAGACCATTCAACTGAACATACAGTAATAAAGTTAGTTAACGAAATTTTGAATGGGTTTGACAAAAATCAGTATACACTTGGAGTATTTATCGATCTGTCAAAGGCGTTCGATACAGTGGATCACAAGATCCTTCTATACAAACTTAGTAATTATGGTATAAAAAATAAAAATCTAAAATGGTTTATATGCTATCTAAACAATCGTAAACAAGCTTTATATTACAATAAAACTTACATTTCCCTTCAAACCATTACTTGTGGCGTTCCCCAGGGAACTATTTTAGGTCCTTTGCTTTTTCTTGTCTATATTAACGACATATTTTTGTCTTCTCGTATACTGAATTTTATTCTTTTTGCAGATGACACCCAAGCTTTCTACACCCACTCAAATATTAAAACTATTTTTAACATAGTAAATCAGGAGCTTGAAGAGCTAAGCGATTGGTTGGAAGCTAACAAAATTTCTTTGAACATTGGAAAATACAAATACATTTTTTTCACAAAACCATCAAAGTCAGACACATTACCATTAAAACTTCCGGATATTTTAGTTGACAAAATAATATTAAAAAGAGCATATTCTGTGAAGTTTTTAGGAGTCATTCTAGATGAACATATTAGCTGGAAAGAGCATATCAAGTTGTTAGAAAATAAAATATCTAAAAGCATTGGGATTATGCATAAAACTAAGTATATTTTAAATAAAGTATGTCTTAAAAGTTTATACTTTGCATTTATTCAAAGCTACATTAGCTACTGCAATGTTGCCTGGGCAAATACTTACCAATCAAAACTAGCCTTAGTCTATAAAAAACAAAAGCAAGTATGCCGCATATTCACAAATGGATATGTTAGTGCTAAACAAATAATGAAAGAACTGAGGGTTCTTAATATTTACGAACAAAAGATCTATAGCATCCTTCAGGTTATGTTCAAAGTAAAAAATAGTTTGGTCCCAAAAATATTCCATAATTACTTCCAACTTATTGATCATAAATACGAAACAAAACATTCCAAGCAAAACTACTATATTCCAAAAATGTCTTTGAGTCAATCCCAATTCTCAATATCAAGAAGAGGACCACAATCGTGGAACTCATTTCTCACAAATGAGATTAAAACAATAAACTCTTTTCAACATTTTAAATGCGTTGTTAAACAACAGTTACTTGATCTCAACATTACTAAAACAATCTCTTATTTTTAAAAAAAGCTTTCACACGTCTTGAAATTTTTTTTTTTTTTTTTCTTTCCATTTACACAATAGCTGGAAATGATTATGGTTATATTTATAAAAATGTATTTAATTGTATTTATATTTACTAGCAGTAGGCAACCCGTAATACGGGTTTGAAGTAAATAAATTATTAATAATAACTTAATTTGTTTTCTCTAATGAAATATAAATTTTTTAATACTTTTTTAGTTCTGCTTACTTTAATTTTTCTTGGCTTCGTAGTTAAACAATACTGTTAGCTTCATTAAAGATACAGTTAACCATTTATTTCGCAACGTTCGGACATTAAATGCGCAAATCACAACAGAATTGTTAAAATATGACTTGAATTATATGCATAGATCATCCAAGTCTTGTTTAAAAATTTTGAAAAATTATTTAGGTAAAATATCGGAAATATATTTTCCCTTTCCTTTCTCTTAATTTTGCTTTTAGTTGAGTAGTTTCTAATTTTTTTTTTAAACTTTTCTTTATTTTGCTTAGAGTGACGAGTTAAGCTTAAAAAAAATAAATATTCACAAAAATTATAACTTGTATCTTAATATAACTTATTAATATATAACTTGTAAACTTGTATGAAAAGAAATTGTTTTGGATATCCGGAAAAACTATAAGCTGAAAAATATATCCGCAATTCCAGATAAAGCTAATCCCTGTTTACTGCTCCTATAATATTAAAGCTTATTACTCAAGCTATCTTTTTTTTTAATAATCCAGCAGAAATTATAATAATAAAAAAAAAATATATACGGTAAACAAATACGTCGATTTACTTTATATTAACGTATATTAACATATATTTATTTCAGCATTCATCCAATCCAAATTTATACTAATGCAGAAAATATTTAGCGAAAAATGTCCGGAATATATTTTGCCTTGCGTTTGTCTTAACTTTGCGTTAAAATTATTAGTTATATTTAAAACTTTTTATTAATTTTTGTATAAGTCAGGTTAATAAAAAAAGCAATTGCTTTTATTCGACATTTTTAAAGTAATTGTTACGCTTTACGTTAATACAAATTTGAGCAAAATCGATAAATATTTTCACATAAAGGTGAGCAATTAGTCTAAAAGCGTTGAATAAAAGCAATTGCTTTCTTTTATTCACCCGGCCTAATGAACTAAAAAGGCTATAAAAGAGGTGTTAAAACCATGTAAAACAGTTGTAAAAATTAAATATTTAAAATTGTGTTCACTTTTTTTTTAAAATAAATTTATATACATGATAAATAGTTAAATATGTAACAAAAATATTTAAAAAAAATCTATATAAAACATATTTTTCTTAAAAAACAATTAACGTTGGAGGTTCTTTTCCCAAATGAGTTATAATAGCCGCCATCTCCAGGACCGAAGAGTCAAGCATAGCCTATTGTAAAAAAAAACCATACTAAAATAATT
>NC_088927.1:12252500-12287500 GCF_038396675.1 Hydra vulgaris
GATGAGCATTTATTTGAAAGTACACGCCTCCTTCCTAACCGATGTTGCAAAACTTGCCCAGAGGCGGTGTTTGAACCACGGGTACTTTGTACGGCTACGGCTTTTACATTATTGTTCTTAATTATATTCACAGATTTTTCCTCATCTATACCAATACTTATTGTAAAAATGGAGTTGAAAAATAAACAATAAATATAAGAAAGGGTATAATGGTAATGAAATGCTATAAGAAAGTATTCAGATGTTTTAAATATTGAAAAAGTCTAAGTCTTAATTTTATGTCTCGATATGTCTTGATTTGAAATGTTTTTTTCGATAAATAACATTTCTTTTCATATGGTAATGTGGTAAGACTATAAAGAAGTCATAAAGTTAATATAAAGATAAAAACGCTCGATAATATTTTGTAAAATTTTAAAGAACCTTTTTTAAAATAGGTTTAATATAAAACATTCAATTGTAAAAAACGCAAAATTTCTGCAATCACAAATCTAAATAAGAATATCTTTCTGAAACTGTTTACACATCAAAAATATCAAACATTGCATAAAAATAAAACCCATGAAAAACAACAACAACGAAAATTTCATTGTGCTTCTATGTGAAAAATCAAGTAAGATACAACAACAACAAAAATCCATTATGCTTCTATGGGAAAATCATCTCGATGCATGCATAAGTTTCATTAAGTTTATTTTGTTTTGTGCAGCACAACTTTTTACAAATAGTAAATTTTCTTTTTCTGTAGCATTTAAACTTTAATAAAACTTTGCCAACATTTTTACAATGATAGTACCACATTTTTACAATGATAGTACCACATTTTTACAATGATAGTACCACATTTTTACAATGATAGTATCACATTTTCACAATGATAGTACCACATTTTTATAATAATAATATCACATTTTCACAATGATAGTGCCACATTTTTACAATGATAGTACCACATTTTTACAATGATAGTACCAGATTTTTTATATTAGATTTTAAGTGAACAAATTTTTTTTTCAAATTTTGTGTATCAAAAAATAGAAAGAAAATACATAATCTTATAGAGCTTATTTTCTTTAAATGTCTAAAAGAAAGAAAAAAAAAAAGAAAAAAATAATAATTCAATAAAATAATAATAATTGTACCATAAAATCGTTAACATGAAAATAACAAAATTTATAGTTATACAGGTATTTAATTTTATAAAAAGAACGCCGAGACTCGCAGTAAACTATCAGGTCTTGTTATCGAGAACCATTTATAATTAACAATCTCAATAAATCACAAATTAAATATAGTTGTATATCTCTATAAAAACTTGACAGCATAAATACATCAAATAATACATTAAATTATTAAATGTTTGAAAATATAAAAATATATTATCAAGAAACAAAATAATTTTTTGAAGCTGTTTCTTAAATGAGAGGTAATTCTGTAACTTCTTAACTTAACTCCTCCTTAACTCCTCCTTAACTCTTCTTTAACTGTACTTAACTTCTTAACTTAAATGAGAGGTAACCTCATTCCATAGAAAAATCAAAATGTTCAAAACTATTTTATTCAAAAGGTCCGCGAAATTTTTTTTTTGGGAAAAATTATCAAAATAATTTTGGAAAAACTTGTTTTTCCAAATTAGTTTGATAAAATGATTGTCGAATAAAATTGTCATTTTTCAAATTGTATTTATTTTTATCTTTCAAAATATATAAATTATGAAAAGAAACTTGGGAGGAGTTAATTTTACATTTGTACATAAAGCAAAAAGTATTAAAAACATTGAGCTGATATACATTAAAAATTTTCATTTGAATTAAAAGAGGCCTTGCATGAGTACACCTTCTTTAAAATTGATAACTGTCTTTATGTGCCAAAAAACTTCGCAATTCTGCTCACAAAAATCTTCTATGAATCTTTTAATTCTGAAATAGTACCAACTCTCTTGAAATCAGCTAATTTTAGTCCGTTCTATAAAAAAATGTGAGACAAACTACTTCCTGAAAACTATCGACCTAATTTACCTCGGTTGCGCGCAAAACCTTTGAAAAAGTTGTAAAAAATAAAACTTTGAAACACATCAACGATAACAATCTGCTCTCTACAAATCAACATGGCTTCCTTCATCATAAATCTTGCGTAACCAATCTAATTGAGACTTTTGATATTATTTCGTCCTCTCTAGCAACGCACTAGTTTATAGATTTAATCTGCCTAAACTTTGCTAAAGCTTTTGATTTCGTACCTCACACCAGACTTATGTTAAAATTAAAATCATTCGGAATAAACGGCAAACTACTACAATGGATTGACTCCTTTTTAGAGGGTAGAAAGCAACGCGTTACAACTAACAATACTAGCTCTGTCTGGGTTGATATTCTTAGTGGTGTTCCTCAAGGTTCTGTTCTCGGCGCGCACCTCTTTATTCTTTTTACAAACGATCTTGCCCAACTTACTGAAACTTCTGAAATATTTGCGGGTACTAAACTTTTTTCTAAAACTTTACCGCAGACTAATTTTGTTGATCTGCAGGATTGTCTCCGCTTAGTATACGAGTGGTCAAACACTTAGCTACTTAAATTAAACATTTTAAAATGCTGTGTTATCCATTATAGTAAAACCAATCCTATGTATAGTTACTTTTTGCAAAATAACTAAGGTATAAATGAAAGCCTAAGAAGATCTACTAAAGAGCGCGCTTTAAGAGTCATTTTTACATCTAACCTCAAGTGGAGCACACATATTCAATCAGTTGTCTCCAAATCTTTACAAATTCTTGGTATGCTAAGAAAGACATTCACCATCATTAATGAAAAAATGGCTCTCAAATTATAAAAAGTGCTTATAAGACCACACCTTGAATATGCAGTGTCTGTTTGGTATTTAAAAACTGACGTAACTTTGGTCGACGTAAGCAACAAAATGGGCTTCAAGCTTGAGAAATCTTCAATACTACAAAAGACTAAAAAGACTAAATCTAACATCACTTTCGTTTCGGCACTTACGGTGCAATCTTATCCAGATTTTGAAACTAATACATTGATTTGATATAATTAATATTATATATCAACTAAAATTTATTAACTTCTTGTCACGTGGTCACCATCTTAAAAAAAGGCGTGAATATGATCCAAACTGTCTTCCATAGTAGGGTGTTTTCCCTGCTCGCAGTATGTATATATTGTATGTATATTTTCGGCTACAACTATAATTTAATAATCTAATTATAGTAATAATAACTTAAAGTTAAAACTTAACCGTTTTACTTTTATTGGTACTACACCAAGCAATATTTGCATAGCAATATATCCATGTGAAAATGGGTAAAAGAAAAATGTAATTGTGTTAAACTTTGTTTATTTAAAGCATTTCTAGCCTTATACATTACTCATATACTTTTAGTAACTTTTTTGTATAAAAAATGAGTGTGGTATTTCTAGCTAAGGTAAGGTTTTCATCAACATATATACCTAAAAAGTTAGTGTTTATTTCTCTAATATTTATTTGGGTTTTTGTCCATAAATTGTAATGGCATAGTGGGAGGCAGTAGTTTCTTTTTAGATTTTTAACCATTCATTTTCGCTAATTCAATGTTCATATTTTAAAATAACGCTATAATACTTTTATGCGATAAAAAAAAAAATTAGCGTCATCAGCAAACATAACAGTCATTAATTTTGACGCTTTAGGGAGATCATCGATGCAAATTAAAAAGAGAAGTGGCCAAACTCTATAACCCTGTATTTTCATTACTGTAAACAAACTGTTTACGGTTGCCTAAACAACTTTTGTCTAGCATTAAAACATTACCTTTAATTCCACAGTAATCTACTTTTTTAAGGAGAATTTGATGATCAATAGTGTCAAACACTTTTAATAACTCTATAAAAACTTCCAACGTAAATTGGGACCTCAAAAGATTTAGCTATACTGCGAGCAATTTGAATTACTGCGTGTTCTGTCGAGATATTTTTTTAAACCCGTATTGATTTATATAAAGTATGTAGTTTAACTTTTTAATGCTCAATCATTAAAAAATACTCCTGACGGCATACCATAACTCTTAGACACTAAAATAGCACACTGCAAAACACCCTAAAAAAGTCAGTAATACCTTTTTTACAGATAGATATACATAGTCAAAATTCATGTTTTTAGGGTAATATTTCAAGCTTTGTCCATTAAAAATACTCCTATACTCATCACTATGATTACACTATAATTCTAGGACACCGAAAAACATGCAACTAAAAAATGTTCTTATATACAGGATTCTTATATAAAGTCAAAATACATGTTTTTACGTCAGTTAGATAAAAAATAATCCGTTAAATACATTCCAAGGATCATAAAAGATATCAAGGACACAAAGAAAACACACTGAAAAACACACACAAAAAGACACTAAAAAGGAAAGTTAACTTTTCTAAAATAATTACATAGTCGTAATATGTTTTTGAAATATTTTATTACGCTTCATGAATTAAAAAATTATTTAATAACTGTAGGACATTAAAAAGGACACTATAAAAGTCCAGCTGTAAAAATATTTTAGGATGATTATATTAGTTAAAAGTTCATGTTTTTAAACAAAATTTTCAAACTTTATCGACTAAAATTTTTTTGCTTAAATCTTACAATACTTAATAAATACTCGGACACTAAATTATAGTGCAAAGCAAACACAATAAACTATAGTATATGTCCTAGCATTTATTAGTTATTCAATGATTTCATAAAAGATACAATTGTGGAAATTTGACTTCAAAAAGTTTGTACATAAAATGAAATTTTATTTCAAACTATTATTTTTTATATTTATATTTCAGGTTTAATTTACCTAGTTATTTTCTGTTAAAATATAGTTATTATACGATGCCACAAGTGTTTTGAATTGTCATAGATCTAAAGCAGGGATGGACAGACTTTTTAGGGTACGGGCAAAAAAAAGTTAAAAAACAATTTTGTGGGCAAAAAAATATTTATTTCTACAAAAATATAGGTGAATAATATTATAATCATTTGTATCAAAGCAATTATTAAAAGTGATGAATTTGACCGTCTGAAACTAGTTTTTTGATGTCTGGATTGATTTTTGAGGTAGATAAAATCACATTACCAAGATGAATGTCTCAAATTGTTTAACGGGCATTTTTTTGCCTGCGGGCAGTGGTTTGGCCACCACTGATCTAAAGCATTAAATCTAGAGTCCCATAAAATTTTTAAATAAATGAAACAATTTTTTTATTTTATGTAAAGTTTAAAAAGTTCGATGATCTTGTTTTAAATACAAAGATTTGAAGATTAAAAACTTAGTTAAAAGCACTTAGTTAAATCATTTCGTCATCAGCAAATTAATTGTGGTAATTGAACGAATCGGAGAAATTCCAATCTCACAATTAGGAAATCCATCCCAATTCATATTTTTATTTTCATGAACTCACATAAATAGAGTAAATACTTTTATGCTAACATAATTTTAAATAAGAAAGTAAAATTAATTATAAGCAATTAAAAGCGCGGTAAAATCTTCAAAATATGGCAACACTTGAAGAATATTGCTTAACAGAGCATCAATTGTTTACTTTTATAATTGACAACAATGTCACTCGTGTATCTAATTTGACTACGATAATAGAAAATGAAACGCAAACTAAATTATGAGAAAAGGAAGTTGGAATACTAAAAAATATTTTGCGGAAATTTCAACACTTGAAAAAATAAAAATTTTAAAATTTATTATAAGAAAAAGAAGCTTTTTTAAAATATGGATCGAAAGAAGTCATTAAAAGAATAAGTCCAAAAACTAAAGAAAGTAGCGCAGTTTTCTGAATCTTCTGATAAGAATGAGGAAGAAACCAGTCCGTATTGGATGATAAAACATTGGTCAGCTCTATCAAGAAAACATCTATTAAGAAGATCATTAAAGCTATGAGAAAATGAGCAGGCATTATAATTGTATTTCCAATTTGGAATGAAATTAAATTGTTCCGAAATTCTATCACTCCATTGACAACAAATTATGTTCCAGTTCCTTTTGTTGGTGTCTATGCAAGTTTTATTGAACCTACCAAGATTACTATTGAGAGGATTTTGAAGGTTGAAGATATTTCCGTTTCGTCTAGAGAAAACAGCCTTATACTAGAAGTAAAGTTTGGTCACAATGGAAATGATGGACACAAAATTTACAACCAACTGCACAGTGTTAACACAAACAGCATTATAATGGCAGTATTTTGTTCACTTAAAATTTTAAATCACGAAAGTATTGCATTGTGGGAACAGCAATACCCTAACTCAGAGTCTACTCAAGGACCACTCATTATTCAAATGGAGAAAGAGTCAAATGAAAATATCCATTCTCTTTTTTTATTTAACAAAGACATACACTCTATGAAGAAAAATTATTGTTGAGCATAATAAAAATGATTACCATGTTAAAGTAAACCTTGTCGCTCATAGTTTGGACAGCTTAAAATATTTATCAAGGTCTTGGAGGTTCATATTGTTATCATTGTGACCTTTCAAAAGAACAATGTATAAATATACAAACAGTTCATAATAGTTTCTTGATAAACAGGGATGTTAAGCCCAAGTAACAAATATTTCTTGACTTAGTAAAAAAGGACGGAACCATTTTGAAAAAAAAAAAGGATTACGACATTCAACAGGATCAAATTACAAGTTCAATTACATGTTCGAATGTTAAGTCCATTCAGGTTTTACATGGTTTGCTCTGGAGCTTTGATCATTTTATGAAGGTAGTAATCCACATAGCGGCAGGTGTCTTAACTTGGAAAGAGTCTAAGATAAACAAAAACACAACTTTGCTGAAAGAAGAAAAAGCAAGACTACAAGAAATTATCCGGGAAATTATGAGGGAAATACGACAACTGAAAATTACAGATCACGTATCAAATCAAATAGATCCCAAACTAGTTGAAAAATATGAGTTGCTTCTTTATTCTGAGAGCAATGTCATCTGACAAAAAAATTAATATTGTGCTATACAAAAAAATGTGTCAGGAGTTAAACATTTTGCTTCCACAAGAATTTTATTAAGTAAGTATAACTCCAACGCTGCACAAAGCGTTGCTCCTAGCTGGGAGTTGATATATATAAATGATTCCACCGGTTTGAAATCTTGGAGCAAAAAAGGAATGGAAGCTAATAGTAAACGTCTCAGAGACTTTAGGGAAAAACTATCAAGAAAAATTAATCAATTGGTCAATATAGAAGATTGATCAAAAGTCTTTGGATGGGGTCTGACCCATTAATGGCAGAAGAACGGAGCAAAGAGCGGCTATTTTGCAAAAACTGCTTAGATAGAGGGCATTCTAAACGCTTATGTATGCGCCGAAGTACATCAGCTGGTGATATTTTAAAGAATTTTTTTGTTTGTTAATAAATTGATGTAACATGCGTATTTGTTAATTTTTCAAAACTAAATTCGTAGACTTTAACCTCAAGATTTAAAACTCATTTTTTTTAAAAACCGCAAATGGCGCCAACTTAAGCATTGCAGCATATGAAAGCTTTTCTTTTGTAGTTTGGAAATCTTATGAGGTTTAGTATAACTCCTATAAGGTTTAGTATAAATCATATAAGGTTTAGTATGATGCCATTGGCATTCTTTGAGGTAATGACTGAAATGTTCAAGAACTACAGCAAAATTATGCCCAAAAATTTGCAGATTTTATATCAGTTTTATGAAAATTATCCAATTTTTTTGGTGAAAACTTTCATTATTAGCCAGAAAGACGTATTTTTATGTAGACTCTTTATCCCTTATTGTTGAATAATAATTTTCCAAGTTTTAGATCAATAATCTTTTTTTTTTCATCACTTTTTTCCGAGTATACTCAAAAACTCTGTTGGGTTTTAAAGTTTTTTTTTTTCCAAAATTGTTCAAGTTTGCATAACCGTAACTTTTTAAATAGACAAAAAAACTTTTTTTAAATCTAAACCTGCATGCTATTTAAGTATACAAAAATTAAGTCAAATTTTAATTTTAAAATAATAAGTATTTTACCCATGTCCACCATTTAAACCACTGTGCGCCTGAGGTATGCAACTGTGCGCCTGAGGTATGCAATTGGCATACCTAAAACGTGAGACAAAAATAAATTTTTTAAAAAATCCATTTTTAAAAAAGCTTTTCTAAGACCTAGGGAGACATGGTCCAGTGACGACTGTAATGTACCTAATATATAAAAAATCAAAAAAATGCTTTCTTCATGCTCCAGCCACTGACGTGCTTAAATATATCAGCGTTGTTAATACATTTAAACGACGAATTAAAGAGAAAAATAAAAACTTCTTTTATTTTAATATTTACATTAAAGATTGTTTTAGAAAAAAGACTTCGCACGAATGTTTCAAGGTGGACATACAGCTTCTTGTTTATTTTTGAAAAATGTTTTACTTCTGTGGTTGCAATTACACAAAAATAGATGTACCTTGATCATATCTGTAAATAACAAAATACCCAATGAAAGCACTTGAGTTGTACAAATTAATAAAATGTCTTAATACATCAAACTTTCCTCAATTTTTTCCAATTGTTAGAATGTGCAACCGAGGAATGTGCACATTGATTTTAAAGAATATGCGTACATTTTTTCGTTTAACAGCAGATTTATTAAATGCATAGAAACTTGTTGAAGAAATAAATAAGAGCTTGTAAACTTCACCAAATTTTAGTGAACAAAAATAAAAACATTCAAAATAAAAATTATCTTAATATATTAAAAAAACAAATTTTGTACAAATAAAACGGCCTAAATAATAAATTCTAATAAAATTTTGTTCTAATAAATCAATAATATATTATAAAAACTTTTTGTATAAATGCTTTAATAATTTTACATTAGGCACTTCAAACATAATCATATTACTTCATATTACAGTAAAATCATATATTAGTAAAACCATATTAAATAACAATTGTAAACTTAAAATTAAGTTAGGCGTTTGTACATCCATCCCACCATTTAGCGACGATCGTGTGTATTTTGTGTGTAATGTATTTTACAAGTTAAAGTTATATAAAAAAATATTATTACTAAAAAAAAATTTAACATAATAGAAATGGATGAAACAAATAGTTTATATATTAAATATATATTTTATTGTTTATACATAAATAAAATAAAAATTTAGATCGCGAGTGGTAAATTTTTTATTTTATGTTTTAAAGAAATATATTTTAAAAAGATAAAATTAAAAATTAAATCTCACAACCTAAACATTTAAGGTTTGGGTCACACCAAGCGACGATTAACGTATACTGTAGTATTGGGTAAACTAAACTTTTTTGATATCAAGGCAAAACTAAGTTTTTGTATTGATGTGACTGCAAAACATGCCAAACAATAATCACTTTACCGTCTTCACCCTCGTTATCTAAGTGTGTATAAAGTTTTTGATCTATTGCTGTTTGATCTTTTGGAATATAACCGTTAAATTCAAAAAACGAATTTTTTCCGAATGCGGAATTGTTCAATTTATTTCCAATACTTACGATAACATATTTTACGCCGTCTTGACGTGGTTGAGTCATGACAACAAGTAAAAGCTTTCTCAATTCGATCTCATATGGGTGAAGTATTTGCAGTAGTTTAGTTTTATAAATATAATCAATGTTATGCAACTCATAAATAAGTATATGTCCGCTTCCCGTACCAACCCATAACATATCGTCAACTGAACACACGCACGTTACCCTGATATCATTGTCAGTTGCTTTCGGTAAAAACATGAAAATATCGTCTTGACAGCTAAATGAATGTAAGAGTTCTTTTGTTTCTACGCTGTAGATATGAATTTCAGGACTACATTTATAATAAACGAAAAAAAGTTTTTCATCAAACGAGAAACTAATTTCTTTAACTTCTCTTTCAGTATCACATTTAACTTTCTTCTTATCTTCATATTTTTTTAAATTGCAATATTTGAATGAATAACCCGATGACCAAATAAATGTTTCAAATAATAAAACTGAAGTAGTTACCGGAATTTTTTTTTTCGAAGATCCAAAGATTTGAGATTTTTTCAACATCTTTCCATTCAAAAAACTTTTTAAAGTAACTTTGGAACAACGACCATCGTCAAATCCAAGACATACCGACTCCTTGTTCGCAGAGATTGAACAAACATAAAGATTATTTATTTTGTAGTAATGAATAACACTGTAGTTCTCCGCTGTATAAATTAAAATGACATCATTAACACTTTTCAACACAACACATACATTCTTATCACCGATAGGGGTGATGGATGACATATTGAAACTCTCCAAACCAAACAATGTAGCATTTATTTCAATTTTTTTGACAGTTTTAAAACTTTCCATATTAATCACGATAATAGATTGTTCTAAAAGATAACTTATAAGTTTAATTTACAATACCTATATATACATTATAAAATTTTATATATATATATATATATATATATATATATATATATATATATATATATATATATATATATATATATAATATATTAATGGTAGTGTCACAATTATTGGCACCTTAGCGCTATTTTTAATACTAATTTCTGTAAAAAAATCGTACCAGTGAATAAAACTATTTCAAATTTTGCACAATATTAGATAAATACCTTGTAAAAGACAAAATTAATTTTGCATTGGCGGAAAAAAGCTTGAAGATATTAACATTAAAAGTAAGCTGATTCTAAGTTCAAGTTGTTCTAAGTTATTGGCACTTTAACTCAATTATTGGCATCAATTTTAATCCAAATCTAGAGAATCTAGAGAATGATCAATTTTTTTTTTAGTTTTTAAATTTTGTTTTTTGTGTGTAAAATAACTACAAGTATATTATATATTATAATTATAGTATAATGAATGCATATATATAATAAATGTTGTAATTTATCAACAAAAACCACGAAATTGAAGAGAATTTAAAGAAATAAAATTATATATTTATTTAATTGCACTCTTGGCACACAAAAAGAAAGTTATGTTTTTTATTAAGTTTTTTGTCAGCTTTTTATGCCCTTCAGATATACAATTAAATTACACAGCACGATTACATGAATCACAGTTTAGCTACAACTTTGATCTTCTTCCTCTTCATAATTCGCCTTGCATACATAACAAATCCAATTTTCATATTCTATGAATCCATTGACTTTATTTGTTAGCGTTTCTCTATGCTCTTGTGTAGATAGAGCATAATCTAGACGTTTCTTTCGTTTATTTACAGGTTTATTTGATACAGTTACTTTAAGAATTTCTTCCAATACCAACATTGTTGCTTTACCTTGATCTAAGCAAACTTGAAAATTATCAGAAACTTCGTCTATATCTAAACAAAAATCTATGAAGTATTAATCAGAAAATGTATTTAAAAATTTATAAAAAAGTAAATGAATTGTTTCTTTATATAATTTATTCTTTTGTTGGTTTACCTATTAATCTATTATCCAAGCTAGTAGAATTGATAGAAGCACATGAATTCAACTCTGAGTTTTTAGAACTGTCTGTAATGACAGAAAACGTAATCTCCATATATCTTATTATAACCTCATAATAAAAATTATAATAATGTTACCCTCCAGTTTCATTAATTTTGTTCTCAGAGTTCACCATTGGCTGATTGTAGAGAAATCCTGGAGTAACAACAAAATCTATGACCGGTGAAGTTGCTGGAAAAAAAAATCACTTAATTGTTTGCTTGAAACATCCATTTTCAAAAATTGTTTGCTTGAAACTTCAATTTTTATCTTCAATACTTTTTTTAAATGAAACTAAAATAGCAAAGAAATTTAATAATATAAGAATATCTATCTGAGCTATAAGAAGTTTTTGCTCGTAGTCTTACTTCTGCAACCATGTCTCTCCATATTTCATATAACCTGCACCAGTGTTGTGAATAGTTTGTAGTGTTTTTGTTCCATTTTTTAAATTGTTTTAGTTCAGCTTCTGACTAGTTTTTCTCTAGCCCTTCTTCTAGCCAGTGTTTTACCCACAGCTCCGGTGTGGCTCATTCTGTAAATCTGCACTTCACGCGCCCAGTAACCTTGAAGTGAATTCATAATGCCAACATCAGCAGATTGCTGCACGTGTGTAGCATTTGGGTAAAAGCAGCATAGTACAATTCCTGTCTCTTCACTTTACTAAGATGTGCCATAGCTTAGGTGACTGGAATGACCATCAACAAAAAGTATAACTTTTTGATTATTGTCTTTTATATTAAGCAAGCCTTTACCAACCAAATACTTTTTAAACTCTTTCAAATAATACAGGAAAGTTTCCCCCTTCATCCATCCACTAGAGCTTCTCTGGACTATCATTCCAAGTGGAACACATTGCTGAAGACTTTTAGTTTCTGCCTCTTTAAAATTACCATAAGAGGAGACATTTCTCCTGCAGCCAAAAATTTGATTGCAACTGTGACATTTTTTTTTTCACTAGTAGTGTAAACCTGTTGCAGACATGCTTTCTACCAATGAATTTACCTCTGTTTAAGTTTAGATAAAAAGGCATTTCATCTAAATTAAAAATATGTTCTGGTGACTGAATCACATGACTTAATTTCTCATCTTCAATGAATCTTTTAAAGTTGCTATACCATCCCAATAGGGACTCATTATACATTTTAGCAGCTGATTTGATAGACATATCTTATTTTATAATTGAGTCTATTGCTCTCTGGAAGTGACACTAGACCTACCTTAAGAGTGATACTCTAATGTTTTAGACTTCAAGTCAGGGTGCCTGTTTAGGTATCTGTATGCACAAGCTCTAGAAGTGATTCCTTAGTAATATTTCTGAAATTATTATAAGTCATTTATTTTTAAAGGAAATCCTCTTCTTGCCATTTCAATAAGGTATTTCTCACATGCTTTTACTATGTACAGTGGTAATGTAGATGCTGATCCCGGCCTACACATAAGGCTACTTGAACCAGATAGTTTTGTTTGTAAAGTACTGCGAGGAGCATTATACATTTTAGCAGTTGATTTGATAGACATATCTTATTTTATAATTGAGTCTATTGCTCTCTGGATGCTACTATTGTCATACTGCTTTCATTTAACTTGTCTCTCAGACTTGCTTGATTTTTGTATGTTAGACTGAAAAAGAAATTATAGAACTCAAGGTAACTCACAGACTTACTGTTAGTAATGACTTAAATATAACTAATACCAATATTAAAAATAAATGGTGCAACAAAAACTAAAAAAAAAAATCATATTTTAAAAGTTAGGAACATATCCATTTGTAACAATTATTGGCACCCAAATTTAAAAAAAGAATAACACAAGTTTTTATTGTAAAACAAAAATTATTTTCTTGACTTTTAAATAACATTTTGTATTACCTTTAGTGTCATTTTGAACTTCTGATTATAATTGATAAACTATGGAATCAATATGTTCTCGATTTCTTCTTGAACAAAAACCTTATCAAGATTAACGATTGCGCAAAATTATTGAGTTTTTTCTTACTTAAAGTAAAGTTTATATAGAAGAATTGATAATCAGCAATAATTTTTTGCTCAAATAGTAGACGATAGATTACTCTGTTTATACGGTGATGATTTTTTACTTTTAAACTCAATATAGATATAATCTTTTTTATAAAAAATGAAAAGTGCTGGCAATTGAGTCATGCCAATAACTGTGACACTACCATATAATATATTTATTAATATATATAATATAATATATATAATTAAATAATATAGTTATTATAAATTATATATAATATAGTTATTATAAATTATATATAATATATATATATATATATATATATATATATATATATATATATATATATATATATATATATATATATATATATAGTTATTATAAATTAAACTTAGGAATTAAACTTATGAAAAGTGCCGGCAATTGAGTCATGCCAATAACTGTGACACTACCATATAATATATTTATTAATATATATAATATATATAATATAATAATATATATATAATATAGTTATTATAAATTATATATATATATATATATATATATAATATATATATGCATGTATATATATAAATATAGTTATTATAAATTAAACTTAGGGATGTTTTTTTTCAAAAAATTGGATGCAACTTGTTGAATGAAAAGACAAGCAAGAATAAGTTTTGGTTTGTCGTTATAGATATGATAGCTCGTTTGAGCATTGACCATGATAGTATTTGTAAAAAAATGAAATAAAGGCAACCTTACAACAATGGGAGAGTGCCTTAAGCTTGGCAGATAAAGCAGGTCTAATTACATTTACAATATGCTTTTAGACTTTACCTGAGAGTAAGAGCGTTGTTATTTGTCAATATGGAAATGCCAATAAAATTGCACTTTTTTTTGCAGTAAACAAGTTTTGTTGTCTAACAAAAATTATGGATTTTAAGTCCAGAATTTAAATCCATATGCTTTAAGCATGCAAGCCTTAAGCTGTTACAGAATTAAAATCAGATTAAAATCAGCTGCTTGTTCTAAGCAATCAAAAAGTGAAAACTTTTTGTCAAGACAAGAGTATAAAGTTGAGTTGTCAACAAATAGAGCAACTTTAAATGTAAAATTTTCATGAAGATCGTTGTTGTAGATAAGAAACAATACAGGAGCAAAGATAGAACCTTGTATTACCCAAAAAGTTACTTGAAATAAAGACGAATATAGGCCTTCAAGAATAACTTTAATACCGCAGTTACAAAGAAATAATTTAATAATCTCAAAACCTTTATATAAAGAAACTAACAACACAGTGAAGACTAATCGTAGGATAGTTGGAGAGGTCAAAGTGTTTACTAGAGTTTTCAAAAAAAGGAACCACTTATTTAGCACTTTTTAATAGTTAAACAAATATTGAATAGAGTTCTGTAGAACACTTTTTTAAGACTATGATGGAAATCTTGTCTGGAGCACAAACTGTAGAAGTGTTTAATTGAAAATTAACTTTAGCATCGGAAGCCAGAGTGATTTGGATGTTTAACAATGGGTTAATCTGTTTAACTGACAGGAAGAATATGGCCATTAGATTCAAGAGTCAAATTAGAGTAAGATTTCTTTGCAAATAAATCTGCTTTATTCTGGGGAGAAGTAAAAAGAACAGACCCATCAATTAGAGATTAAATGTTAGACTTATTTTAGTCAATGACACTGTTGAAAACTAACCAAAAGTCTCTAGAACCTGAGATAACATACAAGATTTAGCAAACTGAGAATAACAGAGCTTAACATCAGACAGGACTTATTTACATTGGCCTTTTGCAATAATAAAAGGACATTTGTTCTTAGGAGAGATGTTGTTGTAAAAAAGATGAAAAAAACGATTAATGTTTAATAAAGCAACTGCTCAAGATGGTGAAAAGTGTGGAGTAGAATGACTTGAATAGAATAATAGTAGAATGAGTTTTGATTTAAAACTAAATAGAAAGAATAAAAGGTTCCAAACCTTTATTTCAGAAGGAATAAAAGCTTCCGAGATGTGCTTTATGCATACACATTATGGATATAAACATAAATGTTTGCTATTTATTTAGATGCTGGCATACAATACCCTTTCAATGTTGTATAAACTTTTGGTGATTTATATAAAATTTGGGGAAAGAGAAGATGAACAGATGAATGTGTGGTGTGACACTAGCAAGACAAGAAAAGAAGCCATAATCTTAGACAGATTAGAAAAAACATTGTATCGAACAATGTTTATTAAAAAAGATTAAAATGGTTTAGGTATCAGCATGTAAAGAGGAAGCAGCTTCAGGAAAAAAATGATAGTGGCACTTGAAGAGAGTGCCTTTCTAATTGTACAAATGAGTTTTGGTTAAGAAAAGAAAATGCTCTAGATTGTTTAAATTAGAGAAACAGCATAAAAGAGGGAGGATAAAGCCTAATTATGATGATGATGATGATCAAAATGATGTTTATAAATATGTATATGCAAAATATAACATGAATTTTGAATAAAAAAACGATTTAGGATTAGGAAAAAAACTTTAGGATGTATAAATGATTATGCAACCCCGGTCACAAACCTGGCCCCCTCCCTGGTCAAATATAAACCCTGAACTAGTTGGTATTTCCATTTTGTTTCAGCTTTTGCAATTATATAACAAGAACCATTTTGGTCTATACAGAGACAATGGTTTGGTTATTTTTAAGAATAAAAGTGAACAACAAATGGAAAAAATAAAACAAACATTTGTGCAAATTTTTTAAATTTATAATCTTATTTGCATAAATTGTAATCTGAAAATCGTAAATTACTTAGATGTAACTCTAAATCTTTCTGACAAATCATTCCAACCTTACAGTAAACCAAATAATATCCTTAACCCTTTAACAGCCCCATGTTTTTTTAAATTATGGTTGCTAATAATCCAACTTTTTTTTTTGAAGTGGTTTAAAAAACATCATTTTTTTCTAATAAATTAAAATCTTTTTTTTACTATTTTCAACACTACCAAACACTGCAAATTGTTATTTTTCAAGTTTAAGAATAAATAATCATACTACATAAACACAAAATTTTGAAAATATATTCACTAATATTCACTTATTGTACGATAATTTGCTAGGCATGGAGCTGAACAAAGTCCTACGTCACAATCTACACATTCATATCTTGAACTCTTTCGAACTTAGTGTTTGTAACATAACACACACTTTCTCTGACCATTAATTATTTTTTTTAGATGCAACCAGCACCTCATTCTGGAATTTGCTAGTAGTTCTTTTTTATTTATAATTTGGGAAGCAAATTTTAAATAAAAAAGGTCTCATTTACAATAAACTCACAAATTTTATCTGTAAAATAAAGTTCAAACAAATAAAGAGGATCATTTTTGACTATATTCTGGTTGTACCCAGGAAAACCAGTAAATGCAAAAGGTTGAACTTCATTAACTGAAGGTTCAGTCCATTTGGATATGTATAAGGAATCACAAAGTTCATTCTCTAAGGCATTGTCACTAGAACTTGGAGCATCAACCAATGCAAGCGTTTCTTCTTCTACACCTAAATTTAACAACTCTGGTTCTGAATTTACTCTATCAGAAACATCAGATAAGCTACATTCTTCTTCTAAAACGTCACTTAACTCTTTGCTTTCATCAAATATACAATTTTTTATCTTTGCGAGTAAACATTCGCTTTTTGATAATGATTTTTGCACTGAAATAACTTCCTTATCTGCCATATTTAAAATTAAAGTGAACACGTGTAAACATGAAATATTGAAACTAAAACTCTGTAATTATGTAGTAATAAATTTTGTGATGATAGACGTATAATTAATGATGAACACGAAGGAAATATGAGAAGATTTATATATATATACAAATTATAATGGAATATAATTTGTATATGTATATATAAATTTTCTCATTAATAGATGCACTCGAAATATATAAAATTGCTGTTTTAGGTAAAAAACAAACAAACAGTAGAATAAGCTTAAGTAGAAAAAGTGCGTCTAATAGCGCGTTTGTGTATTATGTTAAATGTATTATTATTTATATAAAAAGTTGCTTATTTTTAATATGTAAATGGATTAAGTTGTCCTGTAAATATGACAAAACAGTATGTATGGCAAAACAATATGTAAACAGTACGACAAAACAGATTCTGTTGACCAGGTTTGCACCCTTAATTCATCTATTGGCATAAATGTGTTTATAATATATTGTTTCAGTTTAGGTTAAATGCTTGACTCTTGCCTTTAGGTTAATCTTCTTGACTCAATGCATGGGTTTTGCTTGTGTTTTTATGAATAGACAACTTATTTTATTATCTCCTAATGATGGTACTTCTCTAAAACTCAGTTTTATGATTCTGAGACCAGCTGGTAGTCAGGTTTCTTGAACTCTGTGGTAGTTCTTAGAGAGGCAGATTCGATTAACGGCTGTAAAGTATCAGAGTACTAACAGTCCCATGTTGCGCACAGATGACGTCCCTGTTTGTAGTTTTGGTGTGCATTGTCGAGGCCAAATTTAAAACCCTTTGTTAAAGCTTAGGGTTTATTAATCGTAATTAGGCAATTGCTTGAACTATTATATAGGATACTGAATTCTAACAGTGCTTTGACCATGTAGTTTTAGAGTGATCAAACTGTGATCGACAGAAGTAATCAGACTGTAGTCACCAGAAACATCTTAGGTGTTTCTGATCACGGTTTGATCACTCTAAAACTACACAATCAAAGCACAGACAGTATTCAGTACACTATTTAAAAATCCAAGATCTTGCCTAATTACGATTAATAAACCCTAAGCAGTAATTTTTTTAAAAAGCGTGTTTAGAACATTCCAATGCTAATAAATTATATATTATCTCATTTTTCTTCATTTTTAGAATTCCCCTATCATTGCACCTCTTACAACTACCCTAAAGCTAACTAGAACTCTTTCTGTAATTTTTTTCATAATGACATTTGGGTAAAAATCTTTTGTTTTTTCTGCTGACTAATGTGGTCTTTATGTAACTTCTTGGATTCAGGCTGACATGGAATATTTTGTTTTTTCTCAATAATTCCAGGTCAAGCCACACTTCTCCATGATTTTCTTCTCATAGTGCTGCTGCAACCTTCTATCGTAATCATTACTTCTATATCTATCATCAAAACAATTTTCTAGAAAACAGATATCAGTTTACTATTGCTAAAAAACATTGTAAAAAGGTTTTGTCTAGCGCCAAAACTCGCTATTTCCAGGTCATGAAATCTCGTATTTCATTTCAAAAATTATGTCTGCAACAGTTTCTATAATAAGAGCAAATCTGTTATTCCACTTTTCTTGCATGGTTCAAATTTTATTGCTACACCTAAATACGAAGCTAAATTCTTTGCTAAGTACTTTTCATCAGCCTCCTCTCTTGATTCCACTAATCACATTCTACCTGATATAGCCAACAAACAGGTTGCTCCATTGCTTGATATTTGTATCACTCCAGATTCTAAAGTTTTACTCCAGAATCTAAAGTGATTTTTTGCATAGACTTTTCTACAGCTTGTAGTCTGGGCAACATAGCTGTTATAGTATTGCAGAAGTGTTCTCTGGAGCTGTCTTCTATATATTTTCAAAACTATTTAACAAGTACTTATCGGAGCCTTATTTTCCAGCCTGTTTGAAAGCGGCATCTGTTATCCATATTTTTAAAAATTCTTTAGAGAGACCTGACTCATCTAACTACCATCTCATTAATCTTCTTCTATCATAAGCAACCTTTTTGAATCTTTAATTAACAAACACTTAATCTCTCATCTTGAATCTAATAACTTACTTACTGATCATCAATATGGATTTCAATCTTCTCATTCTACTGCGGATTTGTTAATGGTAATAACTGATCGGTTTAACTGTGTATTAGATAGATGTGAAGCGATCTGGGCTAATGCTCTCAACAATTCTAAAACCTTTGATAAAGTATAATCTGCTAATTTTCTCCATAAACTCTCTTACAGTTTGGTATGCTGGTTTTCTCTATAAACTCTCTTCTTACTGTGTATCAGGTAACATCTTTAAGATTATTGAAACCTTCCTTACCATATATTATATGAATCAGGGTAGCAAGATGAAGAAAGCCGATTCCAAAAAACTGATATTTGAGGAAAAAAACTGGAGGAATAAGAGTTTTTGAGTGCTTAAAAACAGTCACAGAAAAAGGATGAGACCTAACTGAATGATGAGTAATATGAGAATGAATTCTAGTAGATGGCACAAGAGACGCTAGCTCTTTAAAGCATTGCCCATTATAGTATTTGTTGAAAAGAGAAAGAGAAGCAACATTAAGACAATGTGATAATAGTTGGAGGCAGGGTGCAAGCCCAGGTCCAACTATACTTACAATGCGCTTTTGCACTTTGTCTAAAAGAGAAAGGGCATCATTAGAAGATCCACCCCAGATATGGCAACAGTATTCCATACAAGGTCGGATTTAAGATTTATAGAAATAGAGAATAGAATCCGGAGTAAGAAAGTGTCAAGCTCAATAAAGACATGCAACCTTAGCAGGTGCTAATTTTGCAACAGATTTGATATATGGTTTCCAAAAAAGATTGGAAGTAAGAGTTAATCCTAGAAGATTAGGAGCAGATGACTCATTGAGTACATAACCATTCATAAGTATAGAAGGATCTAAATTATTGCAATAACGATTGGTTGAAAAAAATTGGGTTTTATCTGAATTAAAGTTCACCAGTCACTGAGAACCTCATGCTGTAGCAGTGAGATCCTTTTCAAATTCGAATGCAAGTTTAAGCAATCAGAGAGTATTGGCTTCTTATCATGAAAAGAATAAATGGAAGTATCATCAGCAAACAATACCACCTTAGATGTGAGATTATCTGGAAAATTGTTAATATAAATTAAACAGAGTAAAGGGCCAAGGATTGAACCTTGAGGAACCCCTGAAGTTACAGAATAAGAAGAAGAGTGCTGTCCATTGAGGACAACTTTTATACAACGATTGGAAAGAAAGGATTCAATAATCCTAATGATGTTAACAGATACACCGTAAGAAAAAAGCTTTTTGAGAAGACTACCATGCCAAATTTTATCAAAAAACTTTAGAAATCTCAAGAGCAATGGCCTTATCTCTCCACCTTTATCTAATGCTCGATAAAACCTATTGGTTATTACTGTTAGCAAAACAGCTGTAAAACGAGAAGATCGAAATCCATATTGATGATCAGAAAGTAAGTTATTAGATTCAAGATGAGGGATTAGGTGTTTGTTAATTAAAGATTCAAAAACCTTGCTTATGATAGGAAGAGGACTTATGGGGCGGTAGTTAGGTGAATCAGATCACTCTCCAGAATTTTTGAAAATAGGTATAACAGATGCCGCTTTTCAGCAGGCTGGAAAACAAGACTCCAATAAGCACTTGTAAATAGTTTTGAAAGTATAGATGAAAGCTCCGGAGAACACTTCTGCAAGACTATAACAGGTATGTTGTCCAAGCTGTAGAAGAATATAATCAGGAAATCACTTTAGAAACAAAAGCTGGAGTGATACAAATGTTGGGCAATGAATCAACCTATTTGACAGCTGTATCAGGTAGAACGCAACTAGAGGAATCAAAAGATGATATTGATTAAAAGTTCTCAGTAAACAATTCAGCTTTGTCTTTAGGTGGGGTGACAAAGTCTGAACTATACAAGAGAGGTGGAATTACAGATTTGCCTTTATTATTGATACTATTAAAGATACTCCAGAAGTCATGAGACCTTAATTTTTGTGATGAAATACGAGATTTTATGACTTGAGAATAGCCAGCATTGGCTTTAGACAAAACCTTTTTACAATGGTTTCTAGAAGTAATAAACAGACGCCTGTTTTCTGGAGAATTGTTTTGCTGATAGATATGGAAGTAACATTTTGATTGGAAATTGTAGGAGCACAATGTGAGAAAAACCATGGAGAAGAGTGAGGCTTGACCTGGAATCATCGAGAGGGAATAAAAAATTCCATGCCAGCCTGAATCCACGAAGTTATGCAAGAAGCATATTTGTCAACAGGAAGACGAAAGATTTTTACCCAAGGGCCATCACAAAGAAAATCACGCAAAGAGTCCCAGTCAGCTTTAAGGTATTTGTAAGAGGTACAATGATAGGGGGATTCATGTGATGAAGAAGAATGAGATAATTATTTTAGAGAAATATAACTGTGATCAAAGGCACCTAAGGGTGAATATGGAGAAACTGAGCACTGACTAGGATCAGAAACAAGACATAAGTTGAGTAGAAAAGTTAAATGACTCAGGTTGTCTGGGAAATGAGTTAAAAAGTTGACTATTTGAGTTAGAGATTGATAAAGGCAAAAGTTGTTGACCTTAACGCCTGCAGAGTCACTGACACTAGAGCCAAGCCGTTCAGTGTGATGAACATTAAAGTCAGCAACAACAACAATGTTAACTGATGGATAAAGATGATCAGAAACAACATAAAAAAGTGTTCAGTCTTGAGATGGAGGAAAGCAATATAGAACAAAGTGAGGCTAAACGAAAGCACACATAAGAATAGTCTGTGGATTCAAACTTAGTTTCCCGACAAATGAGTGAATTCTTACAAATGTAAATGCCTAGGCCAAGCATGTGACTATTGATAACCATCAACACTAAGATCACAAGATGAGACAGCTGAACTCAATTTAGTCTCACAAAAAGCAAGTAGGTCTGGTGAACTTTGCAAGAGATAAGTCTCAACAGAAGAAAGTTACTTCGAAGACCGCGAATATAAGTGAATGATAGGTTTAGAGAAATTGGTGATGATGATGGTTTTTTGTGTTTTATAGTTTTTGATACTTTATTCACTTTTAAATTTGTTAAAGAACTTGACTCAAAGCATAGATAGTACTCAATACACTGTTAATTAGCCCAAGCAATTGCCTCATTACTATTAGTAAACCCTAAGCTGTAACAAAGGGCTCCAAATGTGGCCTTGGCAATGCACACCAAAAATACAATCAGGGACACCATCCGTGCGCAACATGGCACTGTTAATACTTTGATATTTTTCAGCTGTTGATGGAATCAGCCTCTCTGAGAGCTACCACATAGTTTGGGAAACCTGACTACCAGCTGTCCTCAGAACCATAAAACTGAGTTTTAAAGCTGTATCCTCATCAGGAGATAATAGAATGAGTCGCCAAGTCATAAAAACAGAGACACAAGTAAAACTCATTCATTGAGTCAAGAAGGTCCAGCATTCAACATCCTAAACTGAAAATAATGTATTAAAAGCACATCTGCACCAGCCTAATAGATGAGGAAGAGATGCAAGGCTGGTCAGCAGATAGATTCTGTTTACCCTTTTAGTCTTTGCTAGGGAGGCCTTCTACAAAACAGTAGCTGGATGCATTTAACATCTGCCCATGATGAGTATTTTTATAGAGACACCATCTCTAGTCTTTACTCAACCAAGAGCCCCAAGGCAGGGGGTGTTCTAAGTAGGAGTTTGCTTCTCCTAGCCTTTACTTTAAAAAAGCAAATCCTAGAAGGCAGCAAGACATAAGGCTGAATGGTTGAATGAATGGTTACATATTACCAGTAGCAGGATAACCTGACCTGACAGTATTGCTGTCCTGACAGGAATACTGTCAGGTCAGGTTATCGTGCTACTGGTAATATGTAATCTCCCAGAAACAAAAAAGGTGGCATTGTTTGTTGATAATATTACTATTTATTTTTGTCTTAATAAGAAGCCAACACTCTCTGATTGCTTAGAGGGGACATTGAGCTTAGAAAGGATTTGATCCTCTTATATTTATGAATGGTAATGTACTTGATGAATCATCTACCCTTTGTCTTCTAAGATTAACTCTTATTTCCAATGATAGTTGTAGATATAGTTATTAGAAGTTAAACTCATACTTAATTTGAGTATTTTTTTACTGGAAAGTTAAAATTGATAAGACTAACAGAGTTATTCCAAAAACTTTAAAAAACAGATTTTATTGCATATTAGGAAAGATTTATACCAATGTTGTAGCAATAAAAAAGCACAATAACTTTAATATTACTGAACTATCTGCAATAGCTCACAACAAAGTTACAAAGTTACAACAAAGTAAACAAATTAAACTAAAGCTGCTAAAAAAATTGGATGAATAAGTAGCCAACTAAATTGTTCAAGAAAAACAAAAGTTTTAAAAAAGAGATAAAAAACGTTTCAAAACTTAACCCCCTGAAATCTTAGAAATAAAAAGAAACAACAAATATACCTACTAGTCAAAATGTGTCAATTTATATCAGAAGACAAGAATTTTTAAATAGATATTGCATAAAATGTACCAACACAACTTTATACCTATACAACAAAATGCTAAAATATTATTTTGGCATTTTGGAGAAAGGGTATTAAGGTGTAACTTTCTTACTTGAAGAACTCTATGCAAGAGGTAAGTGCTTTTGTATAAAGAAATAAAATTTAATGACATTGTCTTAGGTTTGAAAATATATGTTTGGAACTATGAACACTGTCCTGTCCTGAACCACTGTTCCTGAAAACATTTATTATAATAAAACAACATTTATTGTAATTAAATAAGATTTGTGTAATAAAACAACTTAATTCATTGTTTTATGACATAAAAATGTTGTTTTTTTAAAATAAATATTTTCTGTGATAGAACAGTGTGATAAAAAAAGGAATTAACTGTAATAAAACAACATTTTTAAAAAACTATTTTAATAAAACAAAACTTTTTTATTACAATAGTTACAATATTAATTAATAAAACAAGGTTAAAAATAACTGTTGTGTTAAAAAAATATATTTTGCAATAAAACATTATTTTGAAAATAATAAGGATTATTATTTATTTAATATATTGTATTTATAATTTATAATATATAATTTATTTAATATTGTCATAAGTAACATTTTTTGTAAAATAATATGCATTTATTATATATTACTATACACTTTTTTAGAGGTTTTTAGTTGAAGTTATTTTTATTTTAGATTTTTTTTAACCAGCAGATTTGAAAAAAATCTGACTATATAGTAACCCTCTATCCAGCAGATTGTGAAAAAAGTCTTTACTAATTTATAGTAATGTAAAACATTATTATATATTAGTAAAATTAATTTAAATCAAAATCTTCTGTAAGTCTAAGAAAAAAAATTTAAAATAAAATCCCTCTCATTTGAGGAGGTTAGGGGCTATTCTTTAAATGATCACCAGTTCTAAACTCCAAAATATTTTATGATTAAATTTTAAATCTAATGATGAATTTTGACATTATTTAAGGTAGTCTAAAAAAAAAAAAGTAACAAAAAAAAAAAGAAGAAAAGAAATTGTTTTCAAGGGTTTCTAAATCAAAAGAAACAGTTGAAAAGAGCTGTTTAAAAAAAAAATAAAGTAAAAACAACAACTAAAAACCTCTAAATAAATAGCAGTATTTAATACGACATTGTGGTAAAACGACATTGTGGTGAAACAATACTTCTTGTCGAAACAAGCATGTTTATAAAATAAAACAACATTTATTGTAATGTTATAAAATAACATTACAATAAATGTTACTTTTTTGCAATCAATTAACAATTATTACAATAAAACAACATATATTTTTATTTTTGTTGTTACAACATATCATTACAATAAACGTCTCTTTATTGTAATAAATAAAACAACATTTATTGTAATGTTATTGTTACAACACACCACTACAATAAATGTCTCTATATATATTCTATTTGTAATAAAATAACAACTATTGTCATAAAACATATATTTTTATAAAAAAATGTTCTTCGAAACAAAACAAGATTTTTATAATAAAACAACATTGATTGTAATAAAATAATATTCATTGTAATAAAATAACACATATTGTAATAAAGCAATGATTTTATAATAATATTGAATTTTCTTATAAAACACTTTATTATAATAAAACAACATTTATTGTGATAAAACAACAATTGTAGTAGTGAAACACTTCATTGTAATAAAACAAGATTATTTATAATAAAACAACACCATTGTACTAAACATTTATTGTAATAAAAAATGGTTGTTTTAAAAAACAACATTGTTAATTCATTGTAATAAAAAATATTGTAAAATATATATATATATATATATATATATATATATATATATATATATATATATATATATATATATATTCAAAAAATAATAACCTTCTTTGTCATCACATGTGATCCAAAGTTCCTTGCAACTGGTAACATAACACAAATTTCGTGGGTTTTCTGAAGAAGCTAACATTTTATAACCAAAAACTAATTGAAAAGGTGGAGACAATGTATCAAGAACATTATTGGCATTAGGTCTTTTGTTAGACTCTTGATTCCACATGGTTATCATCAACTTTGTTAAATTATTCAACCCGTAAAATGCATCAGCAACTTTATAAAACTTTGGTCGATACCCATTTTTGACTTCATCGTTTATAGACAAAACATCATTAAAGGGTTTTTGATGTGCAATTAACTCATAAATAACCATACCAAACGAGTATATATCAACACTAGAAGTGTATTCATCTGGAATCGATTTGTAAAAAATCACTTCTGGAGCAGCATAAGCTTGAGTACCACAAAATATTTTTAAACCACTTGGACTCATAAAGTTCGCTGTACCAAAGTCACTTAACTTGATATTGATTTTTGCATTATGATTAAGCGAGAATAGTAAAATATTATCTGACTTTATATCGCGATGAATAACATACTTTTTATGCATAAAAGCTAAAGCACTTGCAATTTGCTGGCAAATTCGAAACTTAACAATTCTGGAGATAACTTTGGTTTTGGATTTATCATAAATGACAGATGATAAAGCACCATGACTTGCATATTCCATCACAGCACACAATTCTGGCTTCAGTAAGAAGCCTAAAAATTGAACAATATAAGGATGATGACGTAATTTACTGAGCATTACAATTTCTTGTCGAATTTCGTAAAATCGATTCAATGATGATAAAAGTTCATCTGAATTGTTTATCTTGAAGTCGTAAAATTTGATTGCAGCTCTAAATTTGTTCTTACATAAGCCAATATACACTTTTCCAAAGTTTCCTTTTCCCAGTTGGGATTTTTTATTTTGTTCACATTGAATATCATTGGGATTAAATTTCATTGTTTTTGGTAAATCTTGAAACGTAAGATCTGGACAAAATTCTGTTATATTTATTGTCTTTGGCACATGTTTTTGTTCGCAAAACACAGCACAAGTATTATCTTCTAAGTTTTCATATATTTTTTGAAAGGCATTAGTTATGTTAAACAAATGAGGGGGATTTATGCCCAAGCTCATACATACAGGACATGCCAGGGAAGAAACTACATGAGGTTCCTTGTGTGGCATCAACAAACCTTCAAACCATTCATTTAAAAGTGTTCTAATATGATCAACCACATAACTGAGAACACGATAGCCTAATGAAGATTTAGTTACACATATTTCAATTGTCTTTCTATCTGCTTTACATGAGATAGGTAGCTGTTGTACAGAAAAACTTAATTGTGGGTGATCAAATATAACTCCTTGATTCCAGCAACTTAAACAGCCACTGTCCAACAGATAAGCTAGTTCTCCGTAATCGTTAAAATGTTCTTCATAATCTTCATCATTATTGGACAGTTCATTGATAAGCTGAAATTCGAGTTCATCATTTTCCTCTTTTTTTTCCTCATTCGTACAAATGTAATTTTTATAGTCCAAACTTGAAACTGTTTGCATGCTAACATCAAAGCTGGCAACATCATCCATTTCAGTTATTATTTGCATATAGTCATTTTTTACAGTATTTTCGACGCCATCATTTTTGGAAACAATATCATCTACATGAGCATTAACATAAGCACCTGATGAAATAGAGACAAATTTAAAATCAGAATTTATGTTATAATTAGTTTGCTTTGAAATCTCATCATCACTGCAATTACTATCACTACAATTACACTCACTCATGATGGAATTATTAAAATCATCATTAAAATCACCATTATTACGATGATTAGAAATATTATCTTTATTACAGCATTGTTCAAAATCAATTTTTTCTGTATATGTTTGATGCTTTTCACTTTCATTACTTTGTTGATCATTATTTATTTTGTACTTTTCATTATTAATAGGAAATTCTAAACTAAATTTGTTTTTTACAACTGCAACATTAGTAGAAGATATAAATGTTAGACATTCATCGTGTGAATTATTTTGAACTTTTTTACTACAATCACTATTTAGTTCTTTGTCTATACAATTGTTACAGCTGCTTGAACATTTATACGGAGCAACAGCTTTTATATTAGAGTTAAAAAAAAATTTAGCTGAAACAATGCTGCTTGAGGAACTACTTAAATGGATGTTTTTCGATTCATTTGATGAGTCAGAGTTATTTGAATCTGTAAAGTTGATGTTTTTTGTTTCATTTTGATTTTCATTTGCTGCAACAACTAAATTTGTTTCTTTTTTTACAACTCCATTACATACAATTACCTCATTTTTATTTGTTTCAAGATAAGAGATTGTACAGCTTTGCAGCTCTTCTGGTACATTCATAACATTGCTATGATGTTGTTCAAAAATATTAGTTTCACAAACTTTAGTAAAGTAATTATCTACAGTAGCAAGGACTTTATTAATTATTTCGTTAACAATGTTATAAATGCAATTATCGAAATCATAATCAATGCCATTATTGATGCCATAGTTTACACCATTAATATTATTCCAATCATTATTGCCATTATTCAAATCATTATTAACATTATTATTTGTTCCATTATCAAAGTCTTTTAAAGCACCATTATTAATGTTATAATTAATGGCATTAGTAACAAAATTCTTGATGTTGTTATTTAAGTCATTATTAAAGCCACTATTGATACCATTATTATCAACACAATTATTGATTAAATTATTTTTTGTATACACATTATTTAAATCATTACTAGAGCCATTAATGAAATCATTACTAATGCCATTATCAAAACCACTATGAACACCATTAGTGATGTAATTATTAAAATCATCATTAAAATCACCATTATCATGATGATTAGAAACATCATCTTTATTACAGCATTGTTCAAAATCAATTTTTTCTGTATATGTTTGATGCTTTTCACTTTCATTACTTTGTTGATCAGTATTTATTTTGTAATCTTCATTATTAATAAGAAATTCTGAATTAAATTTATTTTTTACAACTGCAACATTAGTGGAAGATATCAAAGGTAGACATTCATTGTGTGAATTATTTGAAATTTCTTTACTACAATCGCTATTAAGTTCTTTGTTCATACTATTGTTACAGCTGTTTGAATTTTTATAGAGAGCTTTCACATCAGAGTTAAAGAAACTCTCAGCTGAAACAGCACTGCTTGATGAACTACTTGAATTGCTATTTTTAGAATCATATGATGTTTCAGAGTTATTTGGAAAAGACTTTAACGGAAGACAATGTACTAAATTATCAACATTATTAAAGACAGAGGGGCCGTTAATTGATGGCTCTATATTTCTAGATAGTTGCTGAGATAAATGATTTTGATTTAAAGTAGAGTTTGTTTTGGGAGAGGTTATAACATATAAAATGTTTGACGAGTTTGTTTCATTTATTTTAGGAGGATTCTCATCTTCACAATAAGACATTACAGCATTTAGCTCATCTTTTGGTAAATTGTTTGTAATTATAGAAACTGTGGGCTTCATTTCATTATTTGGTTTTGGTGATAACATTTCTTTAGTCATAGATAAAAAACGAGTTGTAAATCGAGCCCAAAAACCATCAGGTATACAGCTAAAGAAATAAAAACGAGTGAGTAGACTACTTCGATTAATCGACAATGCATGTTTTGGAACGGAACTTGGAAGTTTTGGTGGAATAAGAACTCTATGATCATCAATTTTACATGCAATTTGAAATCGTGATAATAAATTTATACATATCTTCATTAAATTAGGATTTTGATGTCCCAACTCTTCTTTTAAAATCAACTATAAAAATTAAAAAAACAAATCTTTAACTCAATGCAACATAATTTTTTTTTTTAATTAATTTTCATGTGTAACATTACTAATGTATTATTATTAAAAAATGAAAATTTATGTTGCATTATTATTACTTAAATTAAATGCAATATTAAAAATTGATTTATATGCAGTAAAAAATGACTGATCTTTTTTTATAAGACTGTGATAAAAAATCAATACAATAAATTATTGTAAGAAGGAATTAGTATAAGTATTTTTTAATATTCACCTGCATATTGTTTTCAGCAAAATGTTATAAAATTTATTAAAGCAATCAAAACTCCCTGTTCGTGTCCTACAAATAAGTTGCAATTGAATTATTTGTAGGACATGTTTGTTGGACGTATTTGTAGAACAATATTTTTGTTGTAGGACACAATTGTTGGACGTATTTGTAGAACAATATTTTTGTTGTTGTAAAACTAATAGTACAATACTTTGGAATAATCTTTTGAATGATTTCAAGTAACGTAAAGGATAGAGTTGGCTCCAGGTTTATTTGCATCATTACGAAGGTGGCAAATAAATTTTTGTAGAGATGTGTTTAAATACATTGTTGATTTTGCAGACCTGGTATTGAAAGAGGATTGCGAGTGATTGCCTTTATGTAGACTAAGTGTGATTGGATGGTTAGGTTTGTTTAAAATTGTTTATTTTTTCTATTTAACTGTATTTATTTTCATACTACAAAGGATTTTTTGGCAAAAATCCTTTATAATATGAAAAAGATTAGAAATGGAATTGGAAGAAAATCAGAAGAAAAGAAAAGCATATGCAATAGCCTAATAGTCTTAGGCCTCCAAAGACCTCATAACAGGCATCTCTGCTGTTGATTAAGCATTTGATCTTATATAAATTTTCCAACAAGTTGTTATTATATAGTAAAAGCTGTTTTATGAAGCAATAAAAATTTTTATGTAACAAATTATTTTGAAATAGCTTATTTTAGCTAAAAAAACTAATCCTTGCTAAATGAGTATTTTTTTATTAATTATTTAATATTTTAAGAACAATAAATATTCACATTTATATATTCACACTTTTTTATTTGTAGATATATAAAGTAGATAACACCATATTATTCATTTAAATTTTAAAATTTGTATGCTGTAAATTCCTTTATAGCACAAATGAAAAAAAATGGGAAGGAAAGAAAAGTATATGCATTAGTCTATTACTTGCTTAGGCCTCTATCAAAGGGCACTTAGACGTTACAATAAGTATTTGATCTTCTGTAAACTTTCAAAGCTTTAAAAAGTTGCTTTACAGTATTTATTTATGAATCTGATATTTAAGTAAGTTACTAATCTAATTTAAAATAATTAATTATTAATAATTATAATAATTAATTAAATTATTAATTTATTCTAATTTATTCTATGCTATTAATCTTAAAATACTTGCATCTAAAAACCTCCAACATAGAATAGAAATTTCAACTTTTTTTCTTAAACTGACAAATATGAAACAAAAGTCACATTATACAATGAAACTATTAAATTAAAAACTATTCAACTAACCATGGATAAATAGTTTTTAGTTTCTACTTAATCCAATTATTGATCCGATTTCTTAAGTTTAATTTCGCCTTACGTCATTTTTAAGTAGTTTCTGGACATTTCTGAACACATTTCTTATAATAATTTAATGCACTTACTTACTGTTTAATGCAATTAGTGGCAATTATTAGATATCCTCCTGGGTAGTTTATTGACGTTAACTGATGTCAAATTAAATTGCTTTAACATGCACAACTTTTGGTTTGATATCAAGAAAATCAGATAATATATTTAAATTAAAATGTTTTTTTTTTCTTTTCCAACTGTTGATTTTATGTTACTAAAATTAGTCTAATATATTTTATTAAAATTCAAAATATTGAATATTATACTTTATATAAACACATGTAGTGGGCTACATGCCTATGTAATAGCTATGTTGTAAGCCTTAGGCTATGTAGTAGTTTTGCATGGCTTATTTAAACTTTCTGTCCCAATATTACTTAACAGATCATGCAATGTAACTCTTAACTGTTATTCAAGTCCAGATTGTCTTTTTTGTTGCTTGATGAGACATTCATTATACTTACACATGCCTTAAATGAAATTTATAGTTTGTTAACAACAACTTTCCATTATATGTTAGCAACAATAACTATCATTTCGGAAGGAAAGTCTTTTTTTTTGGTGGTGACTTTAGACAAAAACTGCCTGTTGTGAAAAGAGGACTGAAGTTATAAAAGTATGTATAAAATGTTCCTTACATAAACAATAGTTGCAAAAGTTTGCATTAACAGTATGAAAGTATGTGATAAAGTAGAAGAATATTCACAATGACTTTAAATATGGAAAACTTTGACAATGACTATATAAAATATGGTAGTGAAACAATACATGTCAAAAAGGAATCTTTTGGATATTTTTGCAAAATATTTTTCGCATTTTCAAAATATATCCTGAATAAATGCTGAAATAAATAGATGTTTGACAGACGTTAACATAACTCTAAAGTAGGCTGGTATTATTGCTTAAAGTACTTTTTGTTTTTGTTTTTTTTGTTTTGTTATTTTGCTGTTTTATTAAATAAAACATTATATATTTGCTAAAATGATAATCTTAAATATAATATAAGACATCTTATATTATATATATATAATTTGATATTCTTATATATAATATAAGACATTTTATATTATAAAGATGTCTTGAAAAATAATACAGAACAAAGTTTTAAAACTTAAATTGAAGAATGCAATAAATAGATAATGAAACTGAAGCTTCAATATAATAGGACCCAAAATATTTAATTAAATCAACTTTTAATACGTCTACTTTGTTATACTATGAGCATATTACACTCAAACAATGCAAGAAGAAACGGTAAATAAAGGTCTCTAAGGAGGCTAAGGTTTCTACCATTTTCTGTAATTTCTTGAAAACAAATAAAGAATAAGTGGAAGGTGTGTATCAGATCTACCGTGACCTGTATCACGGGTTGGGAAAACTAATATACACAATAACCACTTAATTACTTAATTTGCTGCATCTCATTTGTGCAAACTCTTGAAGCGCTTTAAAAATAAACATGAAGAATATGGTTAACCTCTTTATAAATAAAAAGTAGAAAGCTAAATATGGCAAATATATTTGCTAAAAAATAATCTTTTTTGTACTAAAAAGCTGAAAATAAACTTTTTAAAGTTCAGCAGTAAAGATTGACAGGTCTGCACAAGACTAATTTTCAAACAGACCTGTCAATCTTTAGTTAACTGAACTATTAAATTTAAATTAAAACGTTTATTTTCCACTTTTTAGTATAAAAAACATATTTTTTACATTATAATGATTTTGCTATATTTTATTTTCTATTTTTTATAATGAGTTACGGTATTTAACAATGTCTAGTTATTATTATGTAGTATTATTATTGTTATGTCACAATATTATCGTTAAACAGCAGTTCAGACGACAAAAAATAAAATAAAGAGTTGTGATTAAGTACCCTAGTAGCAAGCAACATTGGTGTGTTATTGGTACAATATTTATCTCAATCACGGCTACTTATTGTTAAAAAATGCATCAATATAAAATGTCCTTATTTTGATATATATAGCCAATAACAATTTACAATATCATAAAAACATAATTGTCTGTCTGTGGAGATTTTTGTTTTTCGAGGTAAACTCAAAAACTATATTGCATAAAGAAAAAATAACAAATGAACTTTGTTTGCAATAAATCTGAAAAGGGTCTTTGCAAAAAAAAAAAAAAAATTTAAACCTGATTTAATAAGGATTTATGGTCATTTTATGAAAATGGCATTGCAATTTTATTTAACGTAAATTTAACGTTAATTAATACCAAATTAACATAAACATCTTTTGATTTAATATCGCAATGAGTATCTACTAAGATGTTGGTATGAAGGGTATATATAAGATGTAAGACGATAACTAGTATACATGTAGTGGACTACATGCTTATGCAGTAGCTATGTAGGTGGCTTTGTAGTAACTATAAGCGTGCTATGTAGTAGCTATAACAGGTTATGTAGTAACAGATCATGTTGTAGCATGTATTATAAAAGCTATGTAGAAGGTAGGTAGCCTGTTTACTAGTTAGTACCTATATATCATGCTATTTAAAAACTATGTAGCGGGCAATATAGTAGCTAAACAGCTTATATTATTTTATGTGTTTGCAAACATTGTTATCTATTCATATTACAAAACACATTTTTGTGTTACACAATTTTACGTCACTAATTTTCTACTTACTACTCATACTAATGACTACTATAGTATGCACATACTCTACAATAAATATATAAATATATATATATATATATATCATATCATATAAAGAACTAGCCTCAGTGCCAATGCGCAGGTCTGTGGCAATCCTTCTTATGACATACCCTAAGAAAATTTTGTTTTCGATAACACAAAGGGACACTAACATTTCCACTCTGGGTGCACACCAGGATTCACCCTGGTGTACAACCAGAAGGGATCCTCTTGTGGGACTTAAGTCTTTATGAAAGCTGGAGGTCCTCTTGTGCTCATGCTGTACCATGAGGCAAGAATTCATACATAGCCATCCTTGAGACATCCATGAAACACACATATCTATAATGTATGTTTATCTTACTAATAACACAGACCATATAGTAACTACTATATGGTCTGTGTTATTTTTTAGTGAATAATTCTGTTCCACCAATGATACTTTTTATACATCACATTTACACTCTACAATAACAGCTATTTATTACCATGACTATTGAGGAGTTTCACCATCCTCAAGTATTTTTTCTTTTTCTATTTTTTTTATACTTACTACATTTGATCATGATTAAATTTTAGTTTCTCCTTAGTGACTCTTTGTTTTCCACTGGACATCAGTCTTTTTGTTCTTTTATCTGAATCTGCTTTTTCCTTTTTAACTTATTATGCTTTTCTAAGGTGTTCACTGCTCAATGCAATTCTACTAACATAAATGTAATTTTTCTGTGTAAGCTGTTGAGTATCAACTATCAGGGACAAACCCAGACATGTTTTAGTACTGCTGGAACAGTATGGGCGCTTTTTTACTAAAAATAGAATAAAAAGTTTTGATTTTAAATGCAGTAGTAAATAACTAATTTTCTGTTTCCTTTAGCTAGTTAACTTTTTCTTCAAGACAGTACAATGAGTTTAAAGGTATTTATTTGCCATAACTCTTTACGATTAATGTTTAAAAATATTATTGAAACATTAGATTAAAAAAAAAACGAATTAAAATTTATTACAAAAATCAATTTAAAGGCAATGAAATGTATGAAAAATTTGTTTCAACAAAAGATAAAATGATTTTAAAATATTCATTCAGAGTAATGTTTTCATTTTAAAATTTCAGTTAAGTATAAAAGCCCTGAAATTCTTTTATGATTTTAAAAATACATTAGGTTTGAATAACCAAAGAAAAAGCATCATCCATATTTATTTATTTCTTCTCTTTCTTTTTA